>NC_057802.1:158739084-158885943 GCF_018294505.1 Triticum aestivum
TGTGTGTTCTGTCCTCTACAACATTCACTTATGGCTATGTCTTCATACTTGAATTTTTTCTTGATCTAAGTGAATGTGATCGGACCCTAACCCCTTCTGTACTTCTACCTCAAATTCTATCTATCAAAATCATATGCATTCTATTGAAACCTGTCGATTGTCTTCTCTGAATCCTTGTTAGTAGAAGACAAAGAGACAAAAGTTTACATCTATTTTTAATGCTATATCCTTATTGCCTAAATACCGGAGAAGCCGGAACGACCACCCGACAATCCAGGTGTGCGTGGGAACATGGAACAACTTCCAATAAGTTGCATGCAAGCCACGTGTCCTTTAGATGTGAACCGCCAGGGGCACCTGCATAATTACGCTGTGCTGTCCCTTTCCTTATAAATACACACCCACCGCGGTCATTATCTCTTCTTCCACCTCGACCGCATCGCTCAAACCCTAGCGCCTCCGCTAGCTCGCGTCGACGCCGGAGAAGAAGCGCTTAGCTGCCGCGACTTCTTCGACGCTGTCCTCACACCGGCCGCGGACCTCGTCCTCTCCGCCGCCACCGTAGGTGTCTTCTGCCACCGAGTTAGGGCACGGGAGATTGAACTGCTCGGCCTCTCTCTCTACCTAGTCTAGCACTTCGTCAGCGGTAATTAAATCTTACTTTTACTACCTTTTAGATCCATCAAATCCATCCACTTCAACCAAAAGTGGTTTCTTCACTTCCAAATCTGGATACATCTTCATCTACATCTCATATTATGCCAAGTATATTCACTTATGCTTCATGACTAGTTAGATTCCTCACTTGTACTTATTCATGGATTCGTACAAATCTGGAACCAACTCTCTTCAAATAAGTGAATGTCTTCACACTATGAGGTCAATGTCTTCAAACTGATTTATCTTCAAAATCTTCGGAGAATGCATATGACCTCTTCCCCTTCCCTCGCACCTCTAATGCTGTCACATGTACATGTCCGTGGGAGAATCCCTTGGTTCTCATAGTCTGCATTCATTTGCAGAGTTCTTACAGCGTCATATACACTCCCCTGAAGCCAGCTCTTGTCTGATCAGTAGAAGGAAGCCATTCACTGTTTTGAAGCCATTCAGTCTGAATACAATGGCAGCTGAAAAATCAGCTAGAAAAGGTGGCAGGCAGCGCCGTGGAGATACAACTAAGGATTTACCTCCAGATCTGTTTGAGCTGTACAAGTCAGATCCTGAGGAAAGCTACGGCCAGCGCAAGACCCGAATCCAATGGATTCGAAGATATTGGGATGAACAGTGGTTCAAGTCTAACTTCGTAACCCCTGAATATGTAGAGAAGAATGCTATCAAGCGCCCATGGGGAGATATTCTGTACAAAAATCTGCAGCCCAAGTCCAAGTCTGAAGCCATTGCTCAAGGCTTCTACCCATGCATGGTCCGAGGACCGAAGCCAGAGAATGCCGACCCATCATCTATGTTATGGTGTCGTGAAGACAACCTCTTCAAGCGCAACTATCAGTTTGCAAAAGAGTCAGCTGTGAATAACAAGAAAGATCTTGGACTGAACTTCAACCCTGGTCCATCTGCTCCGAGGGCTGATGGCACACGTGATGCCAATCCAAATGTCATTGGCCCCTACAACAACTTCGATGGCCTCCTCTCTCATATAGCTGCTCAGAGAGCCACTGTGGAGCACTCAGCTGATGACACAGATTCTGAAGATGCGCCAGCTCCACCGAAGCAGAAAAAGAAGAAATCAAAAGCTTCAAAGCCCTCTGCCACACCAAAAGCTTCGACTGTGAAGCCATTGGCCACTGCACCTCCTGAACCCAGTGTGCAGTCTGAAGATCTGTCTCGAGTCTCCAAGAAGACCGAGAAGTCCAAGAAAACCAAGAAGCCCAAGAAGATTTCTCAGCATGAACTAACTCCTGCTACCGTTTTGCGCGATGAGGGACACCATCGATCTGTCCAGCGATGAAGATCTTGGTGATGAAGCCCTTGAGATGCTGATCAAGAGCAAGTAAGAGGCAGAGATCTTCAACGGTCTGCCCCTCTTTGATGTTGACATTTTGAACAATTTCATTGATGAGTGGTTCGATGACCAGAGCATATGCATTGATGATCTTCAGCTGCCTCTGGACATCAGCGTCACCTTTCATGGAGCCATTGCTAATGAGTTGGCCTTGGCTCAGAAGATAGTCGAGCTCAAGAACAAAATTGATTATGAGAAGGCTCACTTCAAGAAGAACATGGCCAAGCTCAGCGTGGCAGATGTTCAAATCTTCAAGAAAATGCTGCATGACCTCAAGGAAGAGTTTCACAAGAAGCATGAAGAAGCTAAAGGCTCACGAGAGCGAATGAAGTACTTCGCTGAGAAATGCGTCCAAGCACACAATGAAGCTAAAAAGCGCAAAGCTCTTGGGCGTCCTGGCATCGACCCCAGAATGGCTGCCAAGCAGAAGAAGAAGTCTGCTGTGACCCAAACTGAAGCACCAAGGCAGGAAGAACGTCGCATTGTCTTCCCCGCCAGCATGACAGGCTCAAAGCCTAAGGTCACCTCAGCAGATTCCGAACTAAAGAAGACAAGGGCAGCTGAAGCTGAAGCCAGGAAACGCAAGCACAAGGATGCTTCTGATGATGCCCCATCCAAGAAGAAGCTGAAGACAAAGTCTTCAAAGAAAGAGCGTGCTGCTGCCTCTGAGCCCCTCAATGTTGAACCCATTTCTGTTGCACCTCCAGCTTCAAACAACCAAGAGCATTGTTTGGTGATCCATGAGCCTGCTTCCACAGAGGCTCATGAAGATGAAGAAGTTCCAGCTGTTGACCCCATCACAGCTGAAGACATTGGTCATGAAGATAATGTTAATGATGATGAAGTCCTTCCTCAGCTCGAGCCCCATTCGGTATCATCGCCTGCTCCAACGAGCAGTGAACTAATCAGCATTGGTCGTCCATTGACGCCAATTGCTCAGGATGACTCATGGGCCGAGCGCCCCCAACAAGACACCCCAGTGCATGATGAGACACCCAGAACTCCACCACCTCAAGTCACCACTACGGTGCTTGACAACGACAACTACATGGTGCAGACCACTCCCTCACCAAAGGCGTCGCCCGCATTTCACAGGCTTCGCAAAGGCCCCAGGCCATAAGTCACCATGTCGAGCATTCCGGAAGGGGAAGTGCAACCAAGCTCAGTAGCACGTCAAGTGTTTCCTGAAGCCACCCCTACTGCGAATGTCTCCGAGTCTGAAGCTAAAGCTGCTGAAGACATTCCGGCTGCATCAGCCGATGAAGATCAAGGAGAAAGAGAAGAAGAAAGAGTTGCCACACCCCCTGCTACTGATCCAGTCATTCTCGAGGAGAATGTGATCGTGCCCGACCCTCCTGTTATTGAAGAAACAGAGGTTGAAAACATTGAGGCTGCCACAATCAATGCTACTGAAGCCAATGACATTGTCATGGCCGAAGACAATGTGGATCCTGAAGCCAATGAGGTGCCTGAAGCTAATGAAGAGCCTGAAGCAAATGTGAATACTGAAGCCAATGTTCCACCTCCAAGGCCTCACACCATTGAACATGCCTTTGATCATGGACAACTGGTCACTGTAAAATGGCCTATAATGGTCCCTCCCACTGCTCCTGGACCATAGTATGACTACCATGTGGAGCAAAGGCCATAGGTTCAGAAGCCCAAGCCACGGCTGCCAAGGCTTCCAGGTGCTGCGACTACACCAGGATCATTCAGTGTGCACAGCTTCAGAGCCCACAACACCTTCTTCGATAGCGCCAAGAATCCCTATTCGAAGCCAAAGATCTCTTCTGATCGCTTCTAGAGCCATCAACAGTGTAGCTACTACTCCTGCATTCTATACAATCAAGAGCGAATCTTTCCTCATATGCGTCTGGATTGTGAAGCTATTGCTGGACTGCCCTGTCTTGAAGAAGCGCTAGACTGCTTTCGGGATGTTGGTCTCCTGCAGTTTCTAACTGACAAAGAGCACTGGAATGAAGAGCTTCTGCTGCAGTTCTATGCCACACTTCACATTCGTGGCTACAACAGGGACCCGAAGACATGGATCCTTGAGTGGATGGCAGGAGTTGTGCATCATGAAGCCAAAGCTCAAGACATCGTCGAGCTTACTTCCCTTCCCACTCCAGGTGAATTGTATCAGCTTGGTTGTCAGCTTCACAGAAATGAACTTTAGAGTATTTTTCAGAGGCCTGAACCCAATATGAGTCAGATGCTCAGTATGATGAAGCCATTGCCTTTTGATGCTGAATACCCCAAAGAGTTCTTCGCCAGGGACCTCGAGTACTTGCCCCGCACAGTATATCACATTCTGAGGCGTACTCTATGGCCAATCAAGGGATATTCTTCCGAAGCCAAACTTGAAGGCACCATGAAACTTTGGTATTTTATATTGTCAATGGCATCAGATTCAATACCCAGGATTTCTTCATCAGACAACTTGCAGCATCTGGGATTGATCTGTTTGGCCTGAAGTTTTATGCTCCATGGGTGATGCGCCTGATCAAACTCCATTCTTCTGTTGACTATCAGCCCTCAGCGCGAAACCATCTCGTCTTTCTGCCTGAGGTTGATCTGTCCATTGAAGCCATCTACCCTGAGCCTGCCAAGGAGCCTCTATATCTTCATAATGTTGATCGTCAAAGCTTCACGCAACCAATAGAAGGAATTCATGTCCCCAATGCTACAACTACTGCTTATCCTCTTGCTGGCAATATGCGTGTGCCACATCGTGCCAACACTGAAGCCACTGCTAGTACAATTGCCCAAAGGCCTCGGAAGCGTTCTCGTGTACTCAATGACCGAGAGCTTCTTGTGGCCTTACATTAGAAGCAGGATAAGCACCATGACTGGCTAAAGCGTGAGATGCAGAGTCTTTTGGTGGATGTCAATCACATTCGAAACTTGGCCACCAAGAACTCATTTGTTGCCCATGAAGCCTGTCGGCGGTCTTGGAAGAGCCTCACACTACTATGTCCTGAAGAAGATCTTCGCGAAGATGGCTTCACTAAGGATTTCAAGTTTGATTCCAGGCCTCCACAAAATGCAAGCTGGCGCCGCACGCCGTCCATTGAAGACTCCGAATATTCATGTTCGCCTACAACTGTTGTTGCAAGAGTCGTCGATGAAGAAGACGACGCCACTTCACTGACCATGGCTACACTGCATCTCGACACTGCGTCAGGCCCTTCCGCACCACCAAACTCCAATGTCGACCCTGCTCCATCATCTGCTCCTTCTGGGAATGAGTAGATGCTCTATGTCTTCAAACCTTTTTGGTCATTACGGACAAAAGGGGGAGAAGCATATGAGTTGATAGTCTTCAAGTGGGTCCTTATGGGTGGTTGCATTATTTTTGCCTAGTATTTACAACTCTCCGCTTTTGATACATTTGGTTCTTTGAGTTGTAACACTTAAACTCGATGGTCGTCTGCTACTTTTTCTCCTACTTTGTGATGCGATGATAAATTCCGCATGAAGCCATTCTGAAGACATCCATTTTTCATTATGCATGTCATTATCTTCGTTATATCTTTATATGCATCATGAATTGTATTCATAGGTTGAAGAGGATCTCCACAAAGCAAAACCTGCCACGTGCATTTGCATTCAAAAGCAAATTACTTATATGCACATCTTCAGGGGGAGCCTTTTGCTACTTATGAAGACAATGCATGAATCCCTAACTTTCACATACTTCTATCCCTGTTGAAAACTTCAACCAGTTTGTCATCAATCACCAAAAAGGGGGAGATTGTAAGTGCATCTAGTGCCACCCCTAGTTGGTTTTGGAGTATTGACGACAAACTTGGTTGAGGGACTAATGTGTTTGTGAGAATTGCAGGATAACACAGGTAGTAGTCCCATATTGATTCGGTTTACCTACCAGAGATGACCCCTAAAAATGTGTGAAGACAATGAAGACAATGGTGGTCTGTGAAGATATTCACAAGAAAGATTATGACTTGAGAAGACATTCACGTGAAGACTATGGAGTGCGAAGACATAGTTGTTTCGTAGTTTCCTTTTCTTCTTTGTTGAGTCATAGGAACCACCGTACTGTTAAGTGGGGTCCAAGTGAACAAAGCCAGAGTGACTGATGTGATGCTCAACCAAATCCTATGTCTTCGAGCGAAGACAATGAGAGCAAATCTTATCCAGATCTGGATGAGTCAGCTTTATTTGTAGCCCAAGTCAAGCTGCCGTGTGTGTTTGAAATCTGACCGTTGGACATGTGTCAGTTCCTTAGTGACCCAGGGTCATTTCAAACAAATCAGGTCGGGTTGCCTCCTCGCTATAAATATTCCACCCCTACACCATAAATTGGTGGCTGCTCAGAGTTAGTACACGGCTTTTGTCGTTTGAGAGCAACCCACCTCCAAAGCATTTGAGAGAGAGATCCTTGCGAGGGCAAAGCCCAAAACACCCAGAGCCAAAGAGTGTTAGGCATCACTGAAGTCTTTCTGTCCGCGTGATCTGAAGACATGTTACACTTGAGGACTGTGAATTCTCCAGCCGGTTAGGCGTCGCGTTCTGAACATCTAAGAGTCATTGTGGATTGCCGGTGAACGAAGTCTGTGAAGTTTTGGAAGTCTACCTTGAAGACTTACCAGAGTGATTGGGCGAGGACTAAGTGTCCTTAGCTCAAAGGGAATAAGGTGAAGACGTGGTCTTCTGAGTTAAATGTCAGCCTCCCTAACTATACGTACAGTTGTCACAACAACGAACTGGTCCAACAAATACTTGTCCTCACCAAGCAACTGGTTCTATCCCTTACCTCTCTTTACTTACAGTTTGTCTTCGTGAAGTCATTGCCTGCTTGCATGATCTGATTGTCTTCACCGTGTGAAGACTGTTATTGTTTGGCTTCATACTATCTTCCATCCTGATCCATACTACCTAGCTGCTAATAGTCTTCATGCTTTCACTTCATTGTTTACTTGACTATGGCTTGTTTAGTGTAGTCTACCTTCTGCTGCATATCAATAGGCTTATTTCTACTGTTTGTCTTCAAAGCCCCCGTGTTTTGAAGACTTTCATAAAAATCGCCTATTCACCCCCCACTAGTCGATAACTAGCACTTTCAATAGGCATTTTATAAGCAAAATAATTATCAAGACAAGCAAAAACTACCATATGCAAGGAAGAAGTGAGAAACAATAGCAATCTCAACATAACGAGAGGTCATTTAGTAACATGAAAATTTCTACAACCATATTTTCCTCTCTCATAATAATTACAAGTAGGATCATAATCAAATTCAAAAATGTAGCTATCACATAAAGTTTTCTCTTCATGATCCACATGCATGCAAAGTTGACACTCTTCCAAAATAGTGGGATCAACATAAAATAAAGTCAGTACTTCTCCAAGCCCACTTTTATCAAAAATTTCATAAGACTTATCAATCTCCCGGGCAGGCAACGGAACCCGGATCCTTTTTAAAAACATCGGGGCCAGCTTCGCCCCTTAATCCGGCTTGCACTTGGGCGGGTTCCTCGACCCGGCCAGGTCCCTCAACTCGGCCAAATCCCTCAACCCGGCCAAGACTGCAACACGGCCAGGCCAGCTGGCGTGTGCTGGCCGAACCCGGCAAACCAAGACTTCTCCAGCAAGCCAGCTCCCACGTGGCATCTTCCTCAACCCGGCCATGGGCCAGCTCCCGTCCCATCCAAGGCGTACAACGGGACAAGCCCCCATAAAGGGGATTAGCGTGGCCATAGTGCCCCACCAACTCCTCTAACCAGCGGGGCATGGCAACAGTGGCCTACCTACTCCGCTAACCGAGGCCGGCGTGGCTACAATGTGCCCTTTGTCACTGCTGATGCCAGCTGACGGCGACCAGGCGGAGCACCACTGTAGCCAAGTCGACCCAGCCACTCCGTGACGATCGACAAGGTGGAGAACAGTGCCTTCTGGCGCACGGGGCCTGTGCTTGGAGAACCCGGCGAGCCCTGGCACCAGGCGGGCCCCAGCACCGGCTTCCCAGGCGCCGACATCCCGCCCCTACGGCCTTGTATCTTTACCATTGTAACCCTGGGGGGTTGACCTATAAAACCCCCAGGAGCACTCCATGTACATGGGCAGACATACGACAACACTTGACCAAACCACCAACAGCACGCACACATACACGAGGAGAAGGAGCAGCCTAAGCCTTGGCATGTCTTCCTTCTTCCTCCAAACACCTCTAGGAGCAACTCTGTACTGTTTCATATAATCCACACTCGGCAGGACTAGGGGTGTTATCTCTCCGGAGAGCCCCGAACCTGGGTATGTATTGCGTTCCTCGCTTGCTCATGCCGACCTCGCCTTTGGAGCCCACCGGTGCCCTCGAGCCTCCTCCTCTCTTTAGCCATCCTTTGGCATCTGCCATGCGCCCACCATGACAGTTGACGCCCACTGTGGGGCAGCTTGAGGTCCCGGCCAGAGACATGTTCCATACGGGGCTCCTCTCCGACTCCGACGAGCCCGCCGCATTGGCAGCCGACATCATCGACCCGCTTTCCGCCTCCTTCACCGCGCTGTGCATCTCCGATGCGCCCACGGCCGATGAGTACCCCAATAGGGTGCTCGACATCTCCGACTCTCCTGTTCCCCTCAGTGACGATGCTTCCGCCGGGGCAATGGACCTCTGCGTCCGAGTAGAGGTGTTCGCCAACGACACCGGGTCCTCCTCATCCAGCGCCGCGAGGAAGGCTGCCGAAGCCAAGGCTGCAGCGAATCGCGCCAACGTGCCCAACCCATTGTGCGCCACGATGCAGAGCCTCCGCGTTCCCATCACCATCGACGTCGACGCTACTAACACCGCCGATACCCGGGCTCGGCTCGAGGAAGATCGCCAATGCCTGCTGATACGTCTCCAACGTACCTATAATTTTTGATTGTTCCATGCTATTATATTATCTGTTTTGGATGTTTTATATGCATTAATATGCTATTTTATATGATTTTTGGGACTAACCTATTAACCTAGAGCCCAGTGCCAGTTCCTGTTTTTTCCTTGTTTTAGAGTTTCGCAGAAAATTTATACCAAACGGAGTCCAAACGGAATAAAACTTTCGCGATGATTTTGCTTGGACCAGAAAACACCCAGGAGACTTGGAGTGCAAGTCAGAAGAGCCACGAGGCAGCCACAAGGGTGGAGGGCGCGCCCAGGGGGGTAGGGCGCCCCCCGACCTTGTGGGTCCCTCGGTGACCCCCTGACCTAGATCTTCCTCCTATATATTCTCAAATATCCCAAAAACTTCCAGGGGAGCCACGAAACCACTTTTCCACCGCCGTAACCTTTTGTACCCATGAGATCCCATCTTGGGGCCTTTTCCAGCGTCCTACCGGAGGGGGATTCGATCATGGAGGGCTTATACATCAACACCATTGCCTCTCCGATGAAGCGTGAGTAGTTTACCATAGACCTACGGGTTGATAGCTAGTAGCTAGATGGCTTCTTCTCTCTCTTTGATTCTCAATACAAAGTTCTCCTTGATGTTCTTGGAGATCAATTCGATGTAATACTCTTTTGCGGTGTGTTTGCCGAGATCCGATGAATTATGGATTTATGATCAGCTTATCTATGAATATTATTTGAATCTTCTCTGAATTCTTATGTGCATGATTTGATATCTTTGCAAGTCTCTTCAAACTATCGATTTGGTTTGGCCAACTAGATTGTTTTTTTATTGCAATGGGAGAAGTGCTTAGCTTTGGGTTCAATCTTGCGGTGCTCGATCCTAGTGACAGAAGGGGAACCGACACGTATTGTATTGTTGCCATCGAGGATAAAAAGATGGGGTTTTCATCATAATGTTTGAGTTAATTCCTCTACATCATGTCATCTTGCTTAAGGCGTTACTTCGTTCTTTATGAACTTAATACTCTAGATGCATGCTGGATAGCGGTCGATGTGTGGAGTAATAGTAGTAGATGCAGAATCATTTCAGTCTACTTGACACAGACGTGATGCCTATATTCACGATCATTGCCTTAGATATCGTCATAACTTTGCGCTTTTCTATCAATTGCTCGACAGTAATTTGTTCATCCACCGTAATAATTTCTATCTTGAGAGAAGCCTCTAGTGAAACCTATGGCCCCCGGTTCTATTTTCCATCATATAAGTTTCCGATCTACATTTTTAGTTTCCTATTTACTTTCTTTGCAATCTTTTACTTTCCGTTCCATAAACCAAAAATATTACTTTACCTTTTATCCATCTCTATCAGATCTCACTTTGCAAATAACCATGAACGGGTTGACAACCGCTTTATCGCGTTGGGTGTAAGTTGGTGTTTGTTTGTGCAGGTATTCGGTGGCTTGCGCATTGTCCCCTACTGGATTGATACATTGGTTCTAAAAAACTGAGGGAAATACTTACTCTACTTTGCTGCATCCCCCTTTCCTCTTCAAGGGAAAAACCAACGCAAGCTCAAGAGGTAGCAGGAAGAATTTCTGGTGCCGTTGCCGGGGAGATCTATGCCAAGCCGAGACATACCAAGTACCCATCATAAACTCTCATCCCTCGCATGACATTATTCGCCATTCGCCTCTCGTTTCCTCTCCCCCACTTCTAAGACAATTTTCGAAAAGATTCGCCTTTTCTTCGCCCCTCTTCTGTTCGTCTTCTTCGCTTGCTTTTTGTGTGCTCGTGTGTTGGATTGCTTGCTTTGTCGCGATGGCTCAAGATAATACCAAATTGTGTGACTTTTCCAACACCAATAATAATGATTTTATTAGTACTCCGATTGCTCCCGATGCTAATGCAGAATCTTGTGAAATTAATACCGCTTTGCTGAATCTTGTTATGAAAGATCAATTTTCCGGCCTTCCCAATGAAGATGCCGCATCCCATCTTAATAATTTCGTTGATTTGTGTGATATGCAAAATAAAAAAGATGTGGATAATGATATTGTTAAATTGAAGCTACTTCCGTTCTCACTTCAAGATTGTGCTAAAACTTGGTTTTCATATTTGCCTAAAAATAGTATTGATTCATGGAATAAGTGTAAAGATGTTTTTATTTCCAAGTATTTTCCTTTCGCTAAGATCATCTCCCTTAGGAATGATATTATGAATTTTAAGCAACTTGATCATGAACATGTTGCACAATCTTGGGAGAGGATGAAATTGATGATACGAAATTGCCCTACTCATGGTTTGAATTTCTGGATGATTATACAAATTTTTTATGCCGGGTTGAATTTTGCCTCTAGAAATCTTTTAGATTCGGCCGCGGGCGGCACTTTTATGGAAATTACTTTAGGATAAGCTACTAAACTCCTAGATAATATTGTGGTTAATTATTCTCAATGGCATACCGAAAGATCTTCCACTAGTAAAAAAGTGCATGCAATTGAAGAGATTAATGTTTTGAGTGGAAAGATGGACGAGCTTATGAAATTATTTGCTAATAAGAGTGCTCCTATTGATCCTAATGATATGCCTTTGTCCACTTTGATTGAAAACAATAATGAATCTATGGATGTGAATTTTGTTGGTAGGAACAATTTTGGTAATAACACGTATAGAGGTAATTTTAATCCTAGGACGTTTCCTAGTAATTCCTCTAATAATTATGGTAATTCCTCTAATAATTATGGTAATTCCTACAACAATGCTTATGGAAATTATAAGAATTTATAAGATGCCCTCTGAATTTGAGAATAATGTTAAAGAATTTATAAGTTCGTAAAAGAATTTCAATGCTTTGATTGAAGAAAAATTGCTTAAGGTTGATGATTTGGCTAGGAACGTGGATATAATTTCTCTTGATGTTGATTATTTGAAACTTAGATCTATTCCACCCAAGCATGATATCAATGAGTCTCTGAAAGCTATGAGAATTTCCATTGATGAGTGCAAAGAAAGAACCGCTAAGATGCGTGCAAAAAAAGATTGGTTTATAAAAGCGTGTTCTTCTAGTTTCCGTGAGAATAATGATGAAGATCTTAAAGTGATTGATGTGACTCCTATTAAATATAATTTTTCCAATGTAAATCTTGATAAAGATGGGACTGGAGATGAGTCAACTTTAGATAGAAGGCACCCCAATGATTCAGAGTTTTTAGATCTTGATGTAAAAATTGATAAAAGTGGGATTGGAGAGGTCAAAACTTTAAATAGCAATGAACCCACTCTTTTGGATTTCAAGGAATTTAATTATGATAATTGTTTTTTAATAGATTGTATTTCCTTGTTGCAATCCATGTTGAATTTTCCTCATGCTTATAATCAAAACAAAGCTTTTACGAAACATATCGTTGATGCTATGATGCAATCTTATGAAGAAAAGCTTGAATTGGAAGTCTCTATTCCTAGAAAAATTTATGGTGAGTGGGAACCTACTATTAAGATTAAGATTAAAGATTATGAATGCCATTGTCGGGTGGTTGGTGCGACATATGCCAAGGGATGGCTTATCATTGTGGGAGCCAAGAAAACGTCGCCGGTGCCTGGAAACGGGATGAGGCGAAGACATGCACGCCGGCGAATCTTACCCAGGTTCGGGGCTCTCCGAGGAGATAACACCCCTAGTCCTGCTCTGCGGGGTCTCCGCATGATCACTAGATCGATAAAGGGTAGCTACAATCGCTCCTAGAGCTATTGGGATCAAGGGAGAAGAAGAACAAGGCTAGCTCTTGCTTCTCTCTATCTATGGTGTGTGTGTGTGCTATGCTTGGAAGCCAAACATGCAGAAGTGCCAACCCTTTGCATGGGTGCTCCGGGGGGTTTATATAGGCCTACCCCCCGGGGGTACAATGGTAATCCGACTGGGATCTGGTCCCAGCCGTCAGTGTCTACGCTCGCCGGCTTCTCCGCCGGCTGCTGGGTCCCGCTGGCTGGTGGGTCCCGCCGGCTGCCGGCTACATGGTCGACAGGCCGGCCCCACCGCCTAGGGTTTTGTCGGCGGCTGCTTACTGTAGCCGCGCCTCTGATGATGAGGGCTTTGTCGAGGTGAGCGTGGCTACAGTGGGCCGCCTCGGGGGTTATCACTGTAGCCTCACCTCGTCTTGTCTCCTTAATGGGGCTCCTGCTTCGAGGAAGGGAGTGGCCGGCTTCTGGAGGCCGGCTATACTCTTGGCCGACTAGGAAGAGCCGGGCCGCCTTCACGCCTCTCTCTGGCTGAAGGGGCCCGCAGTCCTTGGGCCGTACAGGAGTGGGTCGTGGATGACGTCGTAGCTGGCGTGGCTACAGTGCCGGGCCGCACGGGAGACATCCCTCCCGTACGGCCTCCTGTAGCCATGCCCGCCTCGGGCTTCGGGGGTCGTGGGCCGCACTGTGGCCATGCCCCGTCAGGTCGTCGTTATGTAGGAGTGGTTGTGGTCTTGGCCGGCTTCTAGGAGTCGGCGTCCTTCTTGGCCGGCTTCTTGGAGTCGGTGAGGCTGGGTCGCCTTCCGGGAGTCGGCTTTAGTGGTAGCCGGCCGGGGAAGGCGGCCCAAATGCTTGGAGTGCTTGAAGGCCCAAAGGCCTGATAAATTTTCTGAAGAGCCAGGGGTAGTCGGTTAGGCTACCCGTGGCCATTTACTCCGACAGTAGTCCCCGAAGCTGATTGGGCTTCGAGGTGGAGTGGGGTTCGAGAAGCTCGATCAGCTTCCTATCGTGACAAGCCGGCAGCTGGGAGCCGGCCTTGGTGCAGGCGCGCCGCCTTTAGTCGAATTCTTCTGGAGTCGGGGGGCGGGAACCCGCAGGCTCGTGCACCGGGCCGCGGGCCGGCCTCGGGCCGTGGCGTGCCACGTGGCCGGAAAGCCTGCCAGCCCACGCGCGTGACGGGACGTCGCCGCAGGGAGGGGGCCCGCCACGTCCGCGCCCCGGCCCAGGCGCGGATCCTTTGTATCCCGAAACCGCCCGCACGTTCCGTGCGGCAGTTTCGGCTCGTACTTATGCGTAATAAACGCGAGACGTGGGGGAAGTGGGCGCAGTTAATCCCACGTCCCCCCACGTCCGGCCTCTTCGGCCGCGTGAGGCTATAAGTAGGGGGAGGTGGAGGGCGGCAGACCCTCGCACGCTCCTCCTACTCCCTTCGTCTTCTCGCCTTGCTCGTTCTTGCGACAGCGCCTCGCCGCCGCGCTCTTCCTTCGCACGCTCCTCCGCCGCCGTGCTAGCTTCCGCTATGCCTCCCCACGTAGAGCAGCTTGGCGGGGATTGGGATGGCTCCAAAGTCCACAACGACCACATCGACTTCCTCCGCGACACGCGGCGTCTGCCCAGCGCGGACAAAGTGGAGGTCCGCCTCGCGCCGGAGAAGGAAATCAGGCCGGCGCCGCGGGATGGCGAGCGGGTGGTCTTCCGCTCGCACTTCCTGCGCGGCTTCGGCCTGCCAGTGAGCGCCTTCTTCCGCTCCTGGCTGGACTTCTATCAGCTCCAGCCGCACCACCTCACCCCCAACGCGGTGGTGCTGCTGTCGGCCTTCGTCACCCTGTGCGAGGGCTATCTCGGCGTCCTCCCCACCCTCGAGCTCTGGGGGGAGTTCTTCCAGTCGAAGCTGGGTACGCGCAGCAAGGGCGTGCCGGCCCACACTGGCGCCTTCATCGCGTCGCGGAGATCGGGCGCCGACAACCCCTTCCCCGTCATCACGCTGATCCAATCGGTGAAGAAGTGGCAGAAGTCATACTTCTACGTGCGGAACATCGCTCCACGGGGCGACTACATCAACCTGCCGGCTTATGTAGCCGGCCCACCGGCGGGGAGGCTGCCCCAGTGGTCCTTCCGGGCGGTGACGCTGTCGCAGGGAGGAAACGCCGCCATCGCCCTTCTGCGGGTGATGGTCCAGTCGGAGGGCCTGACGGGGCCCGACCTCCTGGCCGCGTTCGTCACGCGCCGGGTCCTCCCGCTCCAGAGCCGGCCTCATCTGATCTGTCAGATGAGCGGCCAGCTCGATCCGAGCCGGATGTGCACCAAGGAGATGCCGCAGCCCGACGCCGCCGACATGGTGAACTACCTCGCCAACTGTCAGCTTTCCGACGACTGGCAATTCGGCAAGGAGCCATACAGCCGCGCCAATCCTCCGCCTACGGTGCGCTCCCCTTTTATTTTTCTCTTTCTCTCTCTCAGCTTTGTCGCCGAGTTCCTCTGGTCCGACTCTAACTCAGTCGGCTCGCTCTTTTTGACAGAATCCTCTGCTTCGGCCGGCCGGCGGAGTGGACGTGGAGCGCCGCTTCGTCCCCGACTGGACCGAGCACGACCAGGAGGACCCCGACCTGGGGGCGGTCCATATGGAGGACGCCGCCGAGCCGGCCGGCGGCCAAGCCGGCGGGGAAGCAGGCGGCTCCGGGTTCACCGCGACCTTCGACGACTAGCCGGACAAGGACGAAGCCGAAGCCGTCCCGCCCCGTCAGCCGGCCTCCGGGCGCGGCGCGGGCTCCTCCGGCGCGCAGCCTGCTCAGGGTAGAGGCCAGAAACGTCGCGCCACCTAGGGCATGTTCGGCAGCCGGACGAAGAAGCCCAGGGGTGGGGCGGCAGCCACCAGGCGGGAAGAGGCGGCCGCGAAGGCGGCTCGCTTCCGCAAAGTGGTGAAGCAGCCGCAGACTGTGTCGGCGTAAGTTTTCTCTTTCTTCGTACTGTCCTTCTTTCTTTCCTTTGATGGTTCTTGAGTCTTCGTCTTCTTTTTCAATGGTCAGAGCTCCGCTATCACTTGAGCGGGCGGACGCCGGCTCCGTCATCGAGTCGCCAGGGGGCTCTGGGAGCACTACCCGCCGCGTAGACCCCCACGCCGCCCTCCTGGAGGCGACGGAAAGGAACGCGCGAGAGGCGCGGGAGGAGCAGGAAGCGCGGGAGGCGGAGGCACGGAGGGCAGCCGCCGCCCAGGCAGCTCGGGAGGAGGAGGCGGCGAAGGCGCTCGCCGAGGCCGCAGCCAAGGCCCAGGCAGAGGCCGAGGCCGAAGCGGCAGCAGGGGAGGCCTTGATGGTCACCCCCCTGCGCACCATGGCGCCCGGGGACGTGGATCCCTCGCCGGGGGGAGCCAGCGGTTCCCAGCCGGGGCTGGGAGGATGCGGCGACGACGTCGTCATCTTGGGGGAGGCGCCGGGGCCGACTCCTCCGACTAGGACGACCCAAGGCCGCCAGCCTGAGCCTGCGCCCGCACAGTCAGCGGGGGGCGAGCCGGTCGAGGGGGCTGAGGTGGCGGTCCGGGTTCCGCCAAGCCGGCGTGCGGGGAAGGCCGCGGCTGAACCGCAGAAGGCTGCGTCGGAGCCTCAGCCGGCCGTGGGCTCCAGCTCGTCGGCCCGAGACGCGGAGGCGGCCAGCGCTACCTCGGGGTGGACGCCGGGCGGAGGGACAGCGGTGGTGAACGTCGCTGCACAAGACGTCCGGACCCGGCTGCAAGGTCAAGCCGCGGCGCTGAGGCAGTTCACCGACGAATTCCTCGCCACGCGGGCAGCCATCCGGGTTAGTATTCTCATCTTGTTGTTTCTTGATCTTGATTTCTCTCGTGGGGGCGCGTCAGCGCACCCACTGGGTGTAGTCCCCGAGTTCCGAGTCGGCTGCTGAGCAGGCGGCTTGGAACTTCTTCGAGATTTTGTTTTTGCTGCTTTGTTCTCACTTCGGTCTTCTGTCCGTCTTGCAGGACTACCACAACCTCCGAGCGGCCGCCTTCAACTCCCAGGCTCGGGAGCTGACTCAGAAGACCGCCGATCTCACTGAAAGCCGAGGTATGTGACTTGATTTTTATCTCATGTGGGGGCGCGTCAGCGCACCCACTGGGTGTAGTCCCCGAGATTCGGGCCGACTGCTGAGCAGTCGGCTCGGATCTTCGTTGATGGTTTCTCATTATTCTTCTTCTTCTTCTATCTCTGCAGCGGCCAACGCCAGTCTGAGGGCACAGCTGGGGGAGTCCCAGACTGCTCTTCGTGCCAAGGACGCGGAGCTCGCCGCCTTGGTGCAGGAGCGCGACCGCCTGGTCAAGAAGCTGGCCGACCAGGAGGAAGGCCACAAGGCTGCGCAGGATCGCGAGGCCACCCTCCAAGCCGAGTTCGAGACGGAGGCGGCCGGCTGGGCAGAGGCCAGGCAGACTCTGGTCTCCGGCTATGGCCAGATTGAGGACCTGGTTGACGGTAAGTCGTCTATCCCTTCATCCTTTCTTGCCGTCTGCCACTTCGGCTTGTTTTTTCTGATTTTGGTGCTCTTCTTTTCTTTTCTTCTTTGCGCAGAGTACTTCCCTGGCTATTCAACTGCTGCCAACCAGGCCATCGAAGCCCGTCGCCAAGCGAAGAGGCAAGCCGGCTTCAAGATCTCACCAACCGCCGGCCGCTCGCTGGAGGAGCAGCTCCTGGCGATCCAGGCTTGCATCCAGCCGGCTCACAGGCTGCTCCGCCGGCTTCAGCATGCCGGGTCGGCGGTCTTGGCCGCCCTCTGGCCCGGCCAAGTGGTCCCGCGTACTCCTAGTCGGACCGCCGACTGGCTGGAGGTGGCCGTCGGCCGCTTCGAGGCTTGGAAGGCGTCAGCGGCTCGCTCCGGCGCCAGGAGGGCGATGGAGTTCGTCAAGGCCTGGTATCCCGGCCTGAACCTGGACCAGCTGTCGACCTGGCGGCAGCAAGCCGACACGGAGCTGGAGCCGGCACGGCCGACCATCATTCGGCGGGCTTCAGCGATCGCCGACTACACCGACACCAACGTCTTCGCCCCCGAGGTGGACGACAATGGAGTCGCCCAGCCGGAAGATTGGTTTGGGCTGGAC
The DNA here is from genome assembly GCF_018294505.1 of Triticum aestivum. NCBI lineage: Eukaryota > Viridiplantae > Streptophyta > Magnoliopsida > Poales > Poaceae > Triticum > Triticum aestivum. The sequence goes on from NC_057802.1 coordinate 158,756,773, forward strand.
CCGGCGTACGGCGAGGACTCGGCGGAGGAAATCGACTCCAGCGACGAGGGCGAAGAGGAGGAGGAGGAAGGTGAAGACGCCGAGCCGGCTGGTGGAGTAGCCGGCCAGCCTGACCGCGCCTCCAGCACTACGTCGCGTGCGAGTGCGTCTCCTGCCGCGGGAGGCGGTCAAGCCGGGACCAGCTAGGCGGCCACTCCTTCAGCCGGCGAGCTGCCTTCACCGACCAGCTCGGCCTCCAAGTCGTGCTTTAGTCTTCTTTCTTTGTTTTCCTGTCTTGTTACTTTTGAACAATGTTTGGTTAAGTCTGCACAATTCCACCCACTGGGTGTATTGAAACTCAAGTCTGTTGCCAGCCTTTAGGCGGCTTTATGTATATAAGTTATGCAATCGGTTTTTCCTTGTACTTTCGCTTTTTGTCCTTCTGCTTTTTTCCTTTGCCGCCCTCCCTTGGTTGCCGCCTCCCTAGTCAAACAGTTGCTCTGCAATCTGTAGCCGGGGAGTGCCTGGCCGATTGGGGAGGGGGAAGTACTTTTAGCTCTGCTGGACTTAAGCTAAGTTTTTTAGGAAGCCGGCCAGCCGGCTGCTGTGACAGCCGGCAGGCATATATGGAGGCCGTCTTTTTGCTATATAGGTTAGTTGTTCCTTAGCCGTTTTTCGTGTGGGCGTCCTTTCTGTCTTTCCTCTTGCTAGTCGGACAGTCAGTTCTTTGAGCTGCGACTTTCAACAAGGGAGGACTTGGGAGCCGGCACACTACTTTGCTGACTTCGGGAAGAACTTGGGATATAGCTCAAGGCGGCCAGTCCCCGATCCGACTAGTCGGACCCGGTGCCGGAGAAGAATTCAAAATGTAATAATACATTCATGGATATGACACTCGTCATTCATAGATAAATAAAAGGCAGTCCCCGAGTACTGTTCGGGGGGCCTGTTGGTTTGTAACTTAATACAAAAGGGGTAGCGTGATACATACTGCTTTTCAGCTGTAAAATCGTCTTAGGAGGTTCGCGTTCCATGGTCGCTCCGACTCCTTGCCGGAGTCGTCTCTCTTGCGTGCTCTTGGCTTTTGCGCGTCGATCAAGTAGTAGGAGTCGTTGCCGAGTGCCTTGCTGACGACGAAGGGGCCTTCCCAAGGGGCCGAGAGCTTGTGCTGGCCGGCTGTTCGCTGGATCAGCCGGAGCACAAGGTCGCCCTCTTGGAAGGATCTTGGCTTGACCTTGCGGTTGTAGTAGCGGCGCAGGCCTTGCTGGTAGATGGCCGACCGGCTGAGGGCTAACAGCTGGCCCTCTTCCAGTAGGTCGACGCCGTCTTCTCTTGCTTCTTTGGCTTCCTCCTCCGTGTACATGGTGATCCGAGGCGAGTCGAACTCGATGTCTGTTGGGATGACAGCCTCGGCACCGTACACAAGGAAGAATGGTGTGAAGCCGGTTGACTTGTTGGGTGTAGTGCGCAGACTCCAGAGGACAGCCGGCAGCTCTTCGAGCCAGCAGCCGGCCGATCGCTCCAGTGGTACAACCAGTCGGGGCTTGATGCCGGAGAGGATAAGTCCATTTGCTCGCTCGACTTGGCCGTTTGACTGCGGGTGGGCAACGGACGCTAAGTCCAGTCGGATGCCCTGTGTCGCGCAGAAACGTGCCAGTGCGCCTTTGGCGAAGTTCGTGTCGTTGTCGGTGATGATGCTGTGCGGCACGCCGTACCGAGTAGTGATGTCGGTGATGAATGTCACGACAGTCGGCCCGTTCAGCTTCTTAATTGGCTTGGCTTCAATCCACTTTGTGAACTTGTCCACAGCAACGAGTAGATGTGTCAAGCCACCGCGGGCCGTCTTGAAAGGGCCCACCATGTCCAGTCCCCAGACGGCAAAAGGCCAGGTGAGGGGAATGGTCTTGAGGGCAGAAGCCGGCATGTGTTGTTTGGAACTGAAGACTTGACATCCTCTACAGGTCTTGACTATTTCTTTAGCATCCTCCAAGGCAGTCGGCTAGAAGAAACCATGGCGGAAAGCCTTGGCCACGAGGGATCTTGAGGCGGCGTGATGGCCGCATTCGCCTTGGTGGATGTCTTTGAGGATTGCCACTCCTTTTTCTGGCTCGACGCAATGCTGGAAGACTCCAGTGACGCTGCGCTTCACAAGCTCCCTGTTGATTATTGTGTATGCTGCGGCTCGTCGTTGCACTAGTCTTGCTGCGATCTCATCAGCCGGCAGCTCTCTGCTGACTAGGAACTTGAGGATGGGCTGGGCCCATGAGGGAGCTGTGACTTCTTCTGCTGTTAATGTGGCCACCATGACTCGGGTGGGTGGGTTGGGTGTTGCATTGGAGTCGACCACCGCTTCTTGCGTCGTTGCAGTCCCCGGGCCGACTGCTGCAGTCCCCGGGCCGGGCTTTGAGGTCCCTGGGCCGGGTGCGACTACGTCAGTCCCCGGGGCAGTCGTCGAAGCCCCCGTGCCGCCTGCGGGATTTCTTGAGCCGGATCCGACTTTTTCTGGCGCAGGCGGTACGAAGATGGAATCCGACTCTGGAGACGGCTTGATGGACGGCTTGAGGAGGCGCTGGAGGGAGACGCCAGTCGGTATGGCTTGTCGGGTGGAGCCGATCCGTGCTAGGGCATCTGCTTGGTCGTTGTCGGCCCTTGGCACGTGAAGGAACTCGCACCCTTCGAAGTATCCGCTCATCTGCTGGACGAGGAATCGGTAGCTTGCCATGTTTGCGTCCTTGGCGTCCCAGTGGCCAGATGATTGCTGGACCACTAAGTCTGAGTCGCCGTAGCACAGGATCCGGCGTATGCCGAGTTCTTTGGCTAGCCGGAGCCCATGTACGAGCGCCTCGTACTCGGCCACGTTGTTGGAGGCGGCGAAGTGGATCTGCAGCGTGTACTTGAGCTTGTCGCCTTTGGGAGATGTGAGGACGATGCCGGCTCCCAGGACGGTGCGCATATTGGACCCGTCAAAGTGCATCCGCCAATGGGTAGAGTCGGGAGCCGGCGGTAAGTACTGGGTCTCGGCCCAGTCGACGAGGAAGTCGGCCAATGCTTGCGACTTGATGGCGGTGCGGGGTTGATAGAAGATCGTGTAGGGCGCCAAGGCAATGGCCCATTTGGCCACCCGGCCGGATGCATCCCGGCTGCCTATGATCTCAGCGAGCGGGGCAGTGCACACGACCGTGATGGGGTGCTCTTGGAAGTAGGGCTTCAATTTCTTGGCGGCGAAGTACACCCCATAGCACATCTTCTGGTAGTGCGGGTAGTTTTGCTTTGAGCTGGACAGTACTTCGCTGAGATAGTAGACCGGCCTCTGGACCAGCTGGGCTCGGCCTTCCTCCGGGCGCTGGACCACAACAACAGTGCTGACGACTCGGCTTGTCGCGGCGATGTAGAGGAGCATGGGCTCCTTCTCAGTCGGCGCAGCCAGGACAGGCGGAGTGGTCAACATTTTCTTCAACTCATGGAAGGCTTGGTCGGCTTGACCATTCCACTCAAAGTGAGTGGACTTCTTCACGAGTCGGTACAGGAGGAGGGCCTTCTCTCCTAGTCGGCTGATAAATCGGTTCAGGGAGGCTAAGCAGCCAGTGAACTTTTGCACATCTCGCAGCTTGGTGGGAATCTCCATCCTCTCGATGGCTTTGATCTTGACAGGGTTGCACTCAATGCCGCGTTCGGAGACCAGGAAGCCTAGCAGCTGGCCGGCTGGCACTCCGAACACGCACTTCTCGGGGTTGAGCTTGATCTGGAATCGGCGCAAGTTGGCGAATGTTTCCTTCAGGTCTTCCAGCAAGGTACCGCGCTTCTCTGTCTTCACCATAATGTCGTCTACGTAGACGTGGGCATTTCTGCCGAGTTGTTTCAAGAGACATTTCTGCATGCAACGCTGAAAAGTGGCACCGGCGTTTCTCAAGCCGAATGTCATTGTCAGGTAGCAGAAAGCTCCAAAGGGCGTGATGAAGGCAGTCTTCAGGCGGTCAGCCGGGTCCAACTTGATCTGATGATACCCTGAGTATGCATCCAAAAAACATAACAGCTCGCATCCGGCTGTGGAGTCTATCACTTGGTCAATCCGTGGCAAAGCAAACGGATCCTTTGGGCAGGCCTTGTTCAAACTTGTGTAGTCTATACACATGCACCACTTGTTATTCTTCTTCAAAACCAGAACTGGATTGGCAAGCCATTCTGGAAAGAACACTTCCATGATGAAGCTGGCTGCAAGGAGCCGGGCTATCTCTTCTCCCACGATTCTTCGCTTCTCTTCTGATAGTCGGCGGAGGGGTTGCCTGACCGGCTTCGCATCAGCTCGGACATGTAATTTGTGCTCGGCGAAATCCTTCGGGACACCCGGCATGTCCTTTGGGGACCATGCAAAGATGTCTCGATTCTCACGGAGGAAGTCGGCGAGCTCGCCTTCCTATTTACTGTCCAAGTTCGCCCCAATCACGGCGAACCTCTCCGGGTGCTCCGGGTCCAGAGGTATCTTCTTTGTCTCTTTCGCAGGCTGGAAGGAGCCCTGCGCATCACAGTCCTTGGGGTTGGGGGACAAGGCCGGCTGCTTGCCGGCCATGGCCACAACCCGCTCCAACATCCTTTTCTCTTCTGCCACCACGAGGGACTCGGCCAGCCGGTTTCTGGCCATGGCACACTCGATGGACTTCTTGTAGTCGCCGGCTATCGTGATGATCCCCTTCGAGCTCGGCATCTTCATCTTCAGGTAGGCATAGTGGGGCACAGCCATGAACTTGGCCAAATCAGGTCGGCGAAGTAGCGCATGATAGGGGCTCTCCAGGTCCACCACCTCGAACCATATTGCTTCCCGGCAGAAGTGATCTTTGTCTCCGAAGAGAACATCCATTTTGATCTTGCCGATTGGAGAGCAAGATAGGCCGGGTACGATACCATGGAAGACAATGCGGCTCGGCATGAGCTGCTTTGCTTTGATGTTCAGCTTGTCCATGGTGTCGCGGTACAGTATGTTGATACTGCTTCCGCCGTCTATCAGGACGCGGGAAAATCTGGCAGCTCGCCTTTCCGTCGCAAGGGTGACGTCCAAGACCATAGCATAGGAGCCAGGCGAAGGCATCACCTCTGGGTGGTCGGCCTGGCTCCAGCTGATGGGCTTTTCCGACCAGTGCATGAATTCGGCGGTGCTAGAGGCGACTACGTTTACTTCTTGGTGTTGCCGGCGTCGGCTGCGCTTGTCGTCGACTTGACTCGTGAAGACGACGTAGGCGTCGTGCGCTTCGGGGAACTCGTCTTGGATGGCACCGACTGCCGGCCGGGCCGCCGGCTGCTGGGGAGCTGGAGGCGGCGGGCCGGGAGGCGGGGGCGGCACCATCCCTTCGCCCTTGGTGATGCGGGTGAGCCAGTGGCATTTCCGTGTTGTATGGTTGGACGGCTTCGCGCCGCTGTGGAACTTGCAGGGAGCATCGAGTGCTTGTTCGTAGGAGAAGGACGGCTGCCAGGGCGGCCGGCCACCCTTCTTCTTGGGAGCGGGCCGCTTCTCGGGCTGCTCATCTTCAATGGTGGCCACCTGCCAACTGGAGGAAGTCGGCATGGGGCCCTTGCGCTTGTGGTCATTCTGGTAGGGGCGCCGGTTAGGGTCGCCAGCCGGCGTCTTGGGAGCCGGAGCAACTACTTTTCCCGAGGCGTCCACTCAGAGCTCGGTCTTCATGGAGGAGTCGGCAGTGGCATACTTGTCGGCGGTGATCAGCAACTCGTCGAGGGTAGCCGGCTCGTCGCAGAGGAGTCGGTGCTTGAGGAGGGTGCCCTCTCGGCACCCGGCGGTGAAGTATTCGATGGCCTGGACCTCGTGCACTCCCTCGCAGGAGTTGCGGAGCTCGGCCCATCGTGTGAGGTAGTCGCGGGTCGACTCGTTGAGCCCTTGGACGCAGAGGGAGAGCTGGCGAGGCTTGGGAGGCCGCTTGTAGGTGCTGGTGAAGTTGCGGACGAAAACTTCGGTGAAGGCCAACCAGCTGTTGATGCTGTAGGGCTTGAGGCTGTTGAGCCACGTGCGCGCCGTGCCCTGCAGCATCAATGGGACGTACTTCACGGCGACGCGCCGGTTGCCGTTGGCGATGCTGACGGCTGTGGAGTAGTCGATGAGCCAATCTTCCGGCTTCACCGAGCCGTTGTACTTGGGTGTGTCTCTGGGAAGCAAGAACCCTTTGGGGAAGGGCTCGTCGCGGATGCGGGGGCCAAAGCATGGCGGGCCGACATCGTCTTCTTCTTCTAACGCCAAGGATCGAGCAAGGCGGTCGATCTTGTGGCGGGCGTCACTCTCGCCGACTCCTTCTCGGCGGCCGAGTCGGTCGCCAAGAGTCGGATGCGTGATGGGCAGCGGAGTGAGGCGTCTTTCTCTTCGAGGCGGGGGAGGCGGCTGGTTTCCTTGGTGTTCGACTGCCCGAGGGCGGCCATCCGCGTCGCGCTCGATAGTGATGCGAGTCCGGCTGCGGCTGGCAGCCGGCTCCTTGTCTTTCTTCTGGCGCGTGCCGCTCGCAGTCGGCGAGCGGGACGTCGCGGCGTGCTCCCGGCGCGGGGGATGGCTATCAGCTCGGGCCCAGCCCATTGAGCTCCTCTGCAGCCGCCTGAGCGGCTCGCAGATTCTCGAGCGGGGTGGCATAGACGGGGCGATCTGCGCCCAGCATGCTGGCAACGGCTGCGCCGCGCTTCTGGACAAAGCCGGCTCGGCTCGGACCGCTGGGCGGCGGCGTCCCGAAGGCGGCGCGGTCGACTTCGCGCTGGTGGGCCTCAGCGAGGCGTCTCATCGAGGCTATCTTCTTGCTCTCCGTGATGAGGGCAAGACGGCGTGCCTCCAGGGTCTCGGCGTCGGCGTCGGCCGGGATGGGGATGGAGAGGTTGTGCATCGCCGCTTGCTGAGCGTCGCGGGCGTCCTCGCCCGAGTTGGAGACGTGGCTGCCACTGTCAGCCCGAGGGACGGGGTCGTCGAAGACCACCACGTCGGAGGGGTAAGCGTCGAGCGACGCGGTGTCGGAGTCGATGAGCATCGGGTCGGTGGAGCCGACCGACTCCATGTCCGCAGCAGGCTCGCTGGAGACATGAAGTTGGTCGAGCAGGCTGACGAGGCGGCTCTCCGGATAGTCGGTGCCTGCGTCGGACGCAGGCTCGTCGGAGATGCGAGTCTCGCCGAGCAGATCGGCGAGGCGGCTCGCTGCGCAGGCGTCGTCGACGCCTTGCAGCGCGTCGGGGCAAACGCCATCGGGCGCAGCAGGCTGGCTGCGCTCGCGGGGAAGGAAGAGGGTTCCCGTCCAGAACTGGTCTCCGGACAACGGTGCACCTGGCCCCACGGTGGGCGCCAAATGTCGGGTGGTTGGTGCGACATATGCCAAGGGATGGCTTATCATTGTGGGAGCCAATAAAACGTCGCCGGTGCCTGGAAACGGGATGAGGCGAAGACATGCACGCCGGCGAATCTTACCCAGGTTCGGGGCTCTCCGAGGAGATAACACCCCTAGTCCTGCTCTGCGGGGTCTCCGCATGATCACTAGATCGATAAAGGGTAGCTACAATCGCTCCTAGAGCTATTGGGATCAAGGGAGAAGAAGAACAAGGCTAGCTCTTGCTTCTCTCTATCTATGGTGTGTGTGTGTGTGCTATGCTTGGAAGCCAAACATGCAGAAGTGCCAACCCTTTGCATGGGTGCTCCGGGGGGTTTATATAGGCCTACCCCCCGGGGGTACAATGGTAATCCGACTGGGATCTGGTCCCAGCCGTCAGTGTCTACGCTCGCCGGCTTCTCCGCCGGCTGCTGGGTCCCGCCGTCTGGTGGGTCCCGCCGGCTGCCGGCTACTTAGTCGACAGGCCGGTCCCACCGCCTAGGGTTTTGTCAGCGGCTGCTTACTGTAGCCGCGCCTCTGATGATGAGGGCTTTGTCGAGGTGAGCGTGGCTACAGTGGGCCGCCTCAGGGGTTATCACTGTAGCCTCGCCTCGTCTTGTCTCCTTAATGGGGCTCCTGCTTCGAGGAAGGGAGTGGCCGGCTTCTGGAGGCCGGCTGTACTCTTGGCCGACTAGGAAGAGCCGGGCCGCCTTCACGCCTCTCTCTGGCTGAAGGGGCCCGCAGTCCTTGGGCCATACAGGAGGGGGTCGTGGATGACGTCGTAGCTGGCGTGGCTACAGTGCCGGGCCGCACGGGAGACATCCCTCCCGTACGGCCTCCTGTAGCCATGCCCGCCTCGGGCTTCGGGGGTCGTGGGCTGCACTGTGGCCATGCCCCGTCAGGTCGTCGTTATGTAGGAGTGGTTGTGGTCTCGGCCGGCTTCTAGGAGTCGGCGTCCTTCTTGGCCGGCTTCTTGGAGTCGGTGAGGCTGGGTCGCCTTCCGGGAGTCGGCTTTAGTGGTAGCCGGCCGGGGAAGGCGGCCCAAATGCTTGGAGCGCTTGAAGGCCCAAAGGCCTGATAAATTTTCTGAAGAGCCAGGGGTGGTCGGTTAGGCTACCCGTGGCCATTTACTCCGACAGCCATGCTTTGTGTGATTTGGGTGCTAGTGTTTCCATGATTCCAAAAAATTTATGTGATGTGTTAGGTTTCCATGAATTTGATGATTGCTCTTTAAATTTGCATCTTGCGGATTCCACTATTAGGAAACCTATGGAAAGGATTAATGATGTTCTTATTGTTTCAAATAGGAATTATGTGCCCGTAGATTTCATTGTTCTTGATATAGATTGCAATCCTAGATGTCCTATTATTCTTAGTAGACCTTTCCTTAGAACGATTGGTGCAATTATTGATATGAAAGAAGGAAACATTAGATTTCAATTTCCATTAAGGAAAGCCATGGAACACTTCCCTAGAAAGAAAATTAAATTTCCTTATGAATCTAGTATGAGAGCCACTTATGGATTGCATGCCAAAGATGATAATACTTAGATCTATTCGTGTTTTTATGCCTAGCCGAGGGCAACCCAATTTTATTTTTGTTTTTGCTTTTTAGGTTCTGTTTTGCAATAAATATTTCATCTAGCCTTTGGTTAGATGTGGTTTTGTGTTTTAATTAGTGTTTGTGCCAAGTAAGACCTTTGGGATAGCTTACGGTAAAAGTTGATTTGATCTTGCTGAAAAAAACAGAAACTTTACGCTCCCAGAATTTTTTAAAATCACAAAAGCATGATAATCCTGAATTTTTTTATAGTAGATTGATATACAAATTGCCTAGGATGTCCTAATATTCCAGGATTTTTGGAGTTACAGAAGTATGCGAACTATTCAGATTACTACAGGCTGTTCTATTTTTGACAGATTCTGTTTTTCGCGTGTTGTTTGCTTATTTTGATGCATCTATGGCTAGTATCGCGCGGGGGGGGGGGGGGGGGTTATGAACCATGGAAAAGTTGGAATACAGTAGATATTACACCAATATAAATAAAGAATGAGTTCACAACAGTACCAAAAGTGGTGATTTATTTTCTTATACTAACGGAGCTTACGAGATTTTCTATTGAGTTTTGTGTTGTGAAGTTTTCCAGTTTTGGGTAAGGATTTGATGGACTATGGAATAAGGAGTGGCAAGAGACTAAGCTTGGGGATTCCCAAGGAATCCCAAGGTAATATTCAAGGATGTCAAGATCCTAAGCTTGGGGATGCCCCGGGAAGGCATCCCCTCTTTCGTCTTCGTCTATCGGTAACTTTACTCGGGGCTATATTTTTATTCACCACACGATATGTGTTTTGCTTGGAGCGTACGATTTGAGTCTTTGCCTTTTAGTTTGCCATAATCATCCTTGCCGTACACACCTTTTGGGAGAGACACGCATGAATCGTGATTTATTAGAATACTCTATGTGCTTCACTTATATCTTTTGAGCTAGGCAAATTTGCTCTAGTGCTTCACTTATATCATTTTAGAGCACGACAGTGGTTTTATTTTATAGAAATTGATGAACTCTCGCACTTCACTTACATTATTTTGAGAGTCTCTAAACAGCATGGTAATTTGCTTTGGTTATAAAATTAGTCCTAATATGATAGGCATCCAAGAGGGATATAATAAAACTTTCATATGAAGTGCATTGAATACTATGAGAAGTTTAATTCCTTATGATTGTTTTGAGATATAAAGATGGTGATATTAGAGTCATGCTAGTAAGTAGTTGTGAATTTGATAAATACTTGTGTTAAGGTTTGTGAGTCCCGTAGCATGCACGTATGGTGAACCGTTATGTAACGAAGTTGGAGCATGAGATATTTTTTGATTGTCTTCCTTATGAGTGGCGGCCGGGGACGAGCGATGGTCTTTTCCTACCAATCTATCCCCCTAGGAGCATGCGCGTAGTAATTTGTTTTGATTACTAATAGATTTTTGCAATAAGTATGTGAGTTCTTTATGACTAATGTTGAGTCCATGGATTATACACACTCTCACCTTTCCGCCATTGCTAGCCTTTCTTGTACCGTGCAACTTTCGCCGGTGCCATAAACCCACCACATATCCTTCCTAAAAACAGCCACCATACCTACCTATTATGGCATTTCCACAGCCATTCCGAGATATATTGCCATGCAACTTTTCCACCGTTCCGTTTATTATGACACGCATCATCATTGTCATATTGCTTTGCATGATCATGTAGTTGACATCGTATTTGTGGCAAAGCCACCGTTCATCATTTTTATACATGTTGCTCTTGATTCATTGCACATCCCGGTACACCGCCGGAGGCATTCATATATAGTCATAATTTGTTCTAGCATCAAGTTTTCATTTTTGAGTTGTAAGTAAATAGAAGTGTGATGATCTTCATTATTTGAGCATTGTCCCATGTGAGGAAAAAAAAGAAAAGGCCAAATAAAAAAAGAGAAGGCCCAAAAAACTGAGAGAAAAAGAGAGAAGGGACAATGTTACTATCCTTTTTGCCACACTTGTGCTTCAAAGTAGCACCATGATCTTCATGATAGAGAGTTTCCTACGATACCACTTTCATATACTAGTGGGAATTTTCATTATAGAACTTGGCTTGTATATTCCAACGATGGGCTTCCTCAAGATGCCCTAGGTCTTCATGAGCAAGCAAGTTGGATGCACACCCACTTACTTTTCTTTTTGAGCTTTCATAAACTTATAGCTCTAGTGCATCCTTTGCATGGCAATCCCTACTCACTCACATTGATATCTATTGATGGGCATCTCCATAGCCCGTTGATACGCCTAGTTGATGTGAGACTATCTCCTTCTTTTTGTCTTGTCCACAACCACCGTCTATTCCACCTATAGTGCTATGTCCATGGCTCACGCTCATGTAATGTGTGAAAGTTGAAAAGGTTTGGCAAAAGTATGAAACAATTGCTTGGCTTGTCATCGGGGTTGTGCATGATTTAAATGTTTGTGTGATGAAGTTGGAGCATGGCCACACTACATGATTTTGTAGGGATAAGCTTTCTTTGGCCATGTTATTTTGAGAAGACATAATTATTTTGTTAGTATGCTTGAAATATTATTGTTTTTATGTCATTATTAAATTTTTGTTTTGAATCTTACGGATCTGAATATTCATGCCACAATAAAGAGAATTACATGGATAAATATGTTAGGTAGCATTCCACATATCCCAAAAACTTCCAGGGGAGCCACGAAACCACTTTTCCACCGCCGCAACCTACTCTACCCGTGAGATCCCATCTTGTGGCCTTTTCCGGCATCCTGCCAGAGGGGGATTTGATCATGGAGGGCTTCTACATCAACACCATTGCCTCTCCGATGAAGCGTGAGTAGTTTACCATAGACCTACGGGTCCATAGCTAGTAGCTAGATGGCTTCTCCTCTCTCTTTGATTCTCAATACAAAGTTCTTCTCGATGTTCTTGGAGATCTATTCGATGTAATACTCTTTTGTAGTGTGTTTGCCGAGATCCGATGAATTGTGGATTTATGATCAACTCTAAATTCTTATGTGCATGATTTGATACCTTTGCAAGTCTCTTCAAACTATCGATTTGGTTTGGCCAACTAGATTGGTTTTTATTGCAATGGGAGAGGTGCTTAGCGCTGGGTTCAATCTTGCGGTGCTCGATCCTAGTCACAGAAGGGGAACCGACACGTATTGTACTGTTGCCATCAAGGATAAAAAGATGGGGTTTTCATCATAATGCTTGAGTTAATTCCTCTACATCATGTCATCTTGCTTAAGGCGTTACTCCGTTCTTTATGAACTTAATACTCTAGATGCATGCTGGATAGCGGTCGATGCGTGGAGTAATAGTAGTAGATGCAGAATGGTTTCGGTCTACCTGACACGGAAGTGATGCCTATATTCATGCTCATTTCCTTAGATATCGTCATAACTTTGCACTTTTGTTTCAATTGCTCGGCAGTAATTTGTTTACCCACCGTAATAATTTCTATCTTGAGAGAAGCCTCTAGTGAAACCTATGGCCCCCGGGTCTATTTTCCATCATATAAGTTTCCGATCTACAATTTTAGTTTCCTATTTAATTTCTTTGCAATCTTTTACTTTCCGTTCCATAATCCAAAAATACCAAAAATATTACTTTACCTTTTATCCATCTCTATCAGATCTCACTTTGCAAATAACCGTGAAGGGATTAACAACCCCTTTATCGCGTTGGGTGCAAGTTGGTGTTTGTTTGTGCAGGTATTCGGTGGCTTGCGCATTGTCTCCTACTGGATTGATACCTTGGTTCTCAAAAACCGAGGGAAATACTTACTCTACTTTGCTGCATCACGCTTTCCTCTTCAAGGGAAAAACCAACACAAGCTCAAGAGGTAGCACCTTCTGGACCTGTCCGAGACGCTCGCTGCCACGCAGCGCCGTCTGGATTCTGCTCAGTGGGAGTGCGATTCGGCGTACGGCTTCACGCCTACCGCCGCTGAGTCAAGCCGGGTCGCCGATGTGCAGGCCCGGGGCGGCGCCATCGGCCGCGCCCTCGGCGCAATCCCGCCCGTCTACGACACCCCCATGAAGAATATGCGCACCGCGCAGTCGGTCGCAGTCGGCCTAGAGCAGCTGCACGACGAGGAGCTGAAAGACCACATGCAGCGTGTGAACGAGCTTCTCGGCGCCGCCAACACGCAGCAGGAGCACCTCAACCGCCTCAACCAGCCCGCGGGATCCGTCTCGGACCACACCAATGACCCCGAGCAGCAGAACACATCGTCTTCGCCACTCGGCGAAGCTCATTCCGACCTCACCCGGACCCGACGCAACCGCGCCCCGGTGACCGGCGGCGGCTTGGGCGACGAGCCAGCCCCGGAAGCCCGGCGCCAGCATGATCCTCCCCCACAACCCGGCCGTCGCGTTCATCCGGCTTCCGCCGACCCGGCTCCCCGCGGCCCGGTCGTGAGCCATCTAGGCCCGCGCGCCATTGATGATGCCGACGCTTGTCACCGCCTCGACCAGCTCGCCCTCTCCTTGGAGTATGAGGAGGACAACACTGTTGGGCCGGCTTGCTTCGGTCCACACATCCGGGATGAGCCTTTCCACAAAGGGTTCACACTCCCCCGCGACACCCCAAGTACAATGGCACCATCAAGCCGGAGGACTAGCTCATCGACTACACCACCGCCATCGGCACCGCGGGCGGCAATCGTCGCCTCGCCGTACGCTACGCCCCGCTCATGCTCCAGGGCTCGGCCCGCATGTGGTTGAACAGCCTGCCGGCTGGTAGCATCAGCGATGGGTCGACTTCGAGCAGGCCTTCGTGCGCAACTTCACCAACACCTACAAGAGTCCCGGCCGCCCCAGTCAGCTCGCCATGCGTGTGCAGGGGCCGACGGAGACCGGCCGCGAATATCTCGCGCGTTGGACTGAGCTCCGGAATAGCTACGAGGGCGTCCACGAGGTCCAGGCCATCCAGTATTTCGTCAGCGGGTGCCGAGATGGCACCCTCCTCAAGCACAAGCTCTTGCGCTCCGAGCCGGCCACCATGGCCGTGCTCATGGTGACGGCGGACAAGTACACCAACGCTGATTCAGCCATGAAGATCTAGGTGGCACTGGACGAAGCCGGCAAGGCAAAGCTGGTACCGCCTCCCAAGCCGGCCATCAAGAGCAGCCGTCAGCAGAACAACCAGCAGAACAACAAATGCAGGGCCGACCAGCTGGCCCAACGCTACGACAATCGCCTCGTCGCGGCCACCGAGCAAGCACCCGCGGCCGAGCCGGCCGCCAAATGCCGGCAAACCAGCAAGACGGCATGGCAACCCGCCATGAGCTTCGAGGAGATGCTTGACGCTCCCTACAAGCACTAAGCGGCACGAGGATGTTCACGCACACACTCCTGCAGTGCGCCATCACCAAGCACATCATGAGGGGCGACATCCCACCTCCTCCGGCTCCGCCTCTAGGAGCGGGGCCGCCGGCTCCGCCTCCTCTGCCCCCGCCCCCGACCAACGGATGCGCGATGATGTCTACCCCAACCAGAACGTGACCTATGTCATCTTCACCAACCTTGGCGACGACAAGCATAGCGAGCGCCTGCTCCGGCGAGGTAAACACCGTCGTCCCGGCCAAGTCGGAATACATGCATTGGTCGGAGTGCCCGATCACCTCGACCCGGGAGGACCACCCGGCCGTCATGCCGAACCCGGGTGGCTATGCGCTTGTCCTCGACCCCACCATCATCGCGCCCTGATGCACATGCAAGTTCTCGCGAGTCCCCATTGATGGCAGCAGGAGCATCAACATCCTCTACCGCGACACCATGACCAAACTTGGCCTCGAGGCGAAGGACTTGGAGCCATCCCGGACGGTCTTCCATGGCATCATGCCTGGCCTCTCCTGCTCCCTCATCGGCTGGATCCGGCTCAATGTCCTGTTCGGCACCAACGACCATTTCCGGTGTGAGCTGATCTCGTTTGAGGTGGTGGACCTGTCCAGCGCGTACCACGCATTGCTGGGCCGGCCTGCGCTCGCCAAGTTCATGGCGGTCCCCCACTACGCCTAACTGAAGATGAAGCTGTTGGGTCCAAAGGGCCTCATCACCGTCGTCGGTGACTACCGCAAGTCCCTGGAATGTGCCCAATCCAGCGCCAGACTGGCCGAGTCGCTGGTCATAGTCGAGTAGCAGCGCCAACTCGACCAGATCATCGCGTTGGCCAACGAGATGCCGGCCGTGCCGGCTTCGGCTAAGGAGTCGGCTGGCAAGGCCTTGTTCCAGCCCTCCAAGGAAACTAAGAAGGTCAAGCTGAACCCAGAGGACCCCAGCTGCAGCAAGTACATCGTCGTGGGCACCCGCCTCGACAACAAATAGGAAGGCGAGCTCGTCGACTTCCGCCGTGAGCATCGGGATATCTTTGCATGGACCCCAAAGGACATGCCGGGTATTCCAAGGAAGTACACCGAGCACAAACTCCATGTCCGCACGGACGCCAAGCCTATCCGTCAACCCCTACGCCGCTTTTCAGAAGAGAAGAACCATCGGTGAAGAGGTCGCCAAGCTCCTGGCGGCCGGCTTCATCATGGAAGTGTTCCACCCCGAGTGGCTGGCCAACCCAGTCCTCGTCTTGAAGAAGAACAACACGTTGCGCATGTGCATAGACTACACCAGCCTGAACAAGGCTTGCCCCAAGGATCCTTTCGCCCTCCCGCGGATCGATCAAGTCATTGACTCCACCGCCGGCTGCGATCTCCTGTCCTTCCTGGATGCTTACTCCGGCTATCATAAGATCAAGCTGGACCCGGCCGACGCCCTGAAGGCGTCCTTCATCACGCCTTTCGGGGCGTATTGCTACATCGCCATGTCGTTCGGCTTGAAGAATGCCGGCGCCACCTTCCAGCGATGCATGCAGAAATGCTTGCTGACGCAACTCGGCCGCAACATCCACGTCTACGTGGACGACATCGTGGTGAAGACCAAGCAGCACCTCATGCTCCTCGACGACCTGAAGGAAACCTTCACCAATCTGCGCGAGTACCAGATCAAGCTCAACCCGGACAAGTGTGTTTTCGGTGTGTCGGCCGGAAAGCTAATCGGCTTCCTCATCTCGGAGCGGGGCATTGAGGCGATCCTGGAGAAGATCAAGGCCATTGAGCGCATGCACAAGCCAACTCGGCTGTGCGATGTCAAAAAATTCACCGACTGCTTGGCCTCGGTCAGCCGGTTTCTCAGCCGGCTGGGCAAGAGGGCCCTGCCCCTATATCAGCTGATGAAGAAGAAGACGTCATTCGAGTGGAACGACCACGAAGATTTTTGGGATCTCAAACGCATGCTCTCCACCGCGTTGTCCTGGCCGCACCAGCCGACAAGGAGCCGCTGTTGCTATACATTGCCGCCACCTCACGGTTGGTCAACACGGTGCTGGTGGTCGAGTGACCAAAGAAGGGCAAGATCCAGTCTGTCCAGTGCCCTGTCTACTACCTGAGCGGGGTGCTTTCCGCCTCCAAGCAGAACTACCCGCACTACCAGAAGATGTGTTACGGCATGTACTTTACCACCAAGAAGCTGAAGCAGTATTTCCAAGAGCATGCTGTCACCGTGGTTAGCACGACCCCCATCGGCAAGATCATGGGCTGTCGGGATGCCTCTGGCCGGGTCGCCAAGTGGGCGATCGAGATAGCCGGCCACACCATCCTCTACGAGCCCGGCACCATGATCAAGTCCCAAGCTCTGGCCGACTTCCTCGTCGACTGGACGGAGACCCAGTACCTACCGCCGCCGCCGGATTCTACCCACTGGCGCATGCACTTCGACGGCTCCAAAATGCGCTCTGGCTTGGGAGCCGGCATCGTGCTGTCCTCTTCGAAGGGCGCCCGGCTTCGGTACGCGCTCCAAATCAACTTCGCCGCCTCCAACAACGTTGCCGAGTATGAAGCCATTGCACATGGCCTTCGGCTTGCCAAGGAGCTCGGCATCCGGCGCATCCTATGCTACGGTGACTCGGACCTGGTGGTGCAGCAGTGTTCCGGCGAGTGGGACGTCCGAGACGCCAACATGGCCAGCTATCGCTTCCTCGTCCAGCAGCTCTCCGGTTTCTTCGACGGCTGCGAGTTCCTCCATGTCCCGCGCGTAGAAAATGAAGCCGCCGACGCACTAGCCAAGATTGGCTCATCCCGGCAGGCCATACTGTCACAGCCCTAGAAATCTTCTTGTAATTAGTGGCATTGCATCCATGCATCATTTTTTATTTCAATTAATCTTGAAATGGGGATGTTAAAACCCTAGCACTAAATGAAATACAACTAGGGTCAAATTAAATCTTTTCCATCTACCCAAAATGGCCTCCAGAAACGTTCATCAATTTTCGAATGGGTGAAAACTTCTCCCAAAAATGATGCACACATTTCTAGGACATTTATGGATTTTGGAGTTAATTCATAAGTATTTGAATTTGGACAATTAAATTCTATAAATACTTCTAAATGTCCAAATAATCTTGAAAGCATTTGAGGGCCGTGGGAAATAATTTCCCAAGTGCCACAAATATTTTGAGCATTTTACAAAGTAGTTGAGCATTTTTGCTAAAACAAAACCAATTGCGGAAAATAGAAAACATAAAGAAATAAAAAAGAGAAGGGAGAGAAAGTTACCTGGACATACCTACTGTGCAGCCCACCTGACCTGGCCGTGTGCCGGCCCAGCCCACCTCCACCTCCCCTGTCGTCTTCCTCCCTAGGACAGTAGGCAGAGCATGTGCTCGCCGCGCGCGCACACGCGCCCGAGCCACCTCCTGCCTGGCTGCGTGCATCCCCGATGCCCTGGACGCCTCCATGCGTCGCTACGCAGCCCCGACCGCTCTCCCACTCTCCCCGTGCCTCTTCCCTCTCCTCTGCTCTCCCCCTCGCGGCCGCCCAATCGAGCCGGAGTGCGCCGACGAACACCACTGCGGCCACCAGCATCCCCGAGCCCATCCAGCAAGCCAAAAGCTCCGTCTCGGATCCGTGAAGCTCTACGCTGACGCACGCGACGCCGGGTGCCCCGAAGCCACGCCATCACCGCCGTCTTCATCGCCATGGCCGGCGATCGCCGCTGCTCGATTCACAGTAACGAGGACGTCCCATAGCTCGCTGACCACCTCATCGTATTCTCTATGAGCTCCTGCGCCCCCTTTCCTTTCTCTCCGTCGGCCGATATGGCTGCTAGCTTCGATTCCCGACGTGCCCGAGCTCGCCGTCGCCCTGCCGTGTTGCTGCCATGGCCACACCTGCCGCCGTACCTTTCTGAGCCTGCCATTGTGCTCACCGTGCTCCCAGGAACCGAACGCACGCACCATCTCCTCCCCTAGCGCACCACAACCCCAAACCCGCAACCCACCGAGCTTCGGCCACCGCTGAGCTCGTCGCCGGCGCCACTCCGGCCACTCCTCGGCCGCGCCACCACCACGGTTGGATGCGGACGAGCGTCCGCATCCCGTAGCTGTGCTCCGCGCGCCAAACGGCGCTCTATAGGCGAATCCCGCAGCGCACCGCCGCGTCTGGACTCGCCGGCAGCTAAACGCCGGCGAGTTTGACCCCCCCCCCCCGCTGACCGAGTTGACCGGGTGGGCCCAGTTTGACCCCTGGATCTATGACAAGTGGGAGCCACCTTGCTAATTAACTTAGGATTAGGACTAACTAATAATTAGTTGGACTAATGACACTGACATGCGGGACCCACTGGCCAGGTTTGACCTGGACCGGCCCCGTTGACTGCTGACATCACAGTGACGCAATGCTGACGCAATAAGTATTTTCTGGATTTATTTTTATACAGGAAATTCCAGAAAATACCACAAACTTCAAAAATTCATAGAAATTAATCCGTAACTCCAAAAAAAAAAATTATATATGAAAAATGATTAGAAAAATCCAATCTATCCATCTGTACCATTTGCATGCATGTATGAACAACCTAAGGTTGCTGTATATGGCAATTTGCATAATTGGCATCCAAATAAGCACATATGGAGTTTGAATTTGAACCCTTGGTTCAAACCAACTTCATTTAATCTGGTTTCTAGTTGCATTAGCTCAAACCACAACATATTGCCATGTCATGATCATGCATCATATTGTTGCATTGCATTGATTGTGTTCTTCCTTGTTTGCCGGTATTTGTCCCCTCTCAGTAGACGAGGTTTCGACGATGAGTTCGATGACACCGATGAAGAGCTATATTATCTTCAGAAGTGCCAGGCAAGCAAAACTCCCTTGTTCATTGCGATACAATCCCACTCTCTCGCTCCTGCTCTCTTTTACTGCATTACGACAACAACGATTCAACTGTTACATGCTGCGGTAGCTGAACCCCTTTTCCTCTGCATGACCTGTCATTGCCACAGTAAATAGATGAAACCCACTAGCATGAGTAGGAGTTGTTTGAGCCCTAATGTGCCTACTCATTCACGCTTGTTTGTCATGCCTGCTACTGCTTAGAGTTGAGTCAGGTCTGATTCATCGGGGATGAATTGGAATGGTGATGAACATGTCCTACTGTGTGTGAGCTAAGTGTGTGAACACGATTTGGTAAAGGTAGCGGTTAGAGGCCATGTAGGAGTACATGGTGGGTTGTCTCATTGAAACCTTCCTCAGGAACTGAGTTCTGTGTTTGTGATCCATGAACAGCTACTACCACACGTTGGGCCCTGAAATATGACCCCGCTCGACTTAGTAACCGCCCTGTCCTCTGTCCAGGAGTTGCAACTAGTTTCTGGTGTTTGTAGGATATGTGTTGGAGGCCGTGCATAGCGCTGACCCTAGGGGTGGGCTATGATGCGGTAGATACACCGTGGCCCGGTGTACCGGGCGCCCGTTTGGTGTCTCGGGAACCCTGCACACATCGTTTGGGGCTGTGAGCGAAACCCCGGCCGGGTCTCCTCGCGGATGGAACCCGAATAGGCGATAAACTTGGACTAGAGACTTGTGTGGTTAGTTAGGTCGTGGTCTACACCCACGTCGGCTTTCTCTTGAAGTCTGTCGAGCACATGTCGTGTGCAGACACTAAGTGGTGGAAACATGTGTGAAGAAGTACACTGTCGGGTGGTAGGTGCGACATATGCCAACGGATGGCTTATCATTGTGGGAGCCGGTAAGACGTCGCCGGTGCCTGGAAATGGGATGAGGCGAAGACATGCACGCCGGCGAATCTTACCCATGTTCGGGGCTCTCCGTGGAGATAACACCCCTAGTCCTGCTCTGCGGGGTCTCCGCATGATAACTAGATCAAGACAAGTAGCTACAAGTGCTCCTTGAGCTGTCGGGTTTGAGGGAGAAGAAGGGCAAGGCTAGCTCTCCTTTTCTCTCTATGTGGTGTGTGTAATTCTATGAGACCAACCCTTTGCATGGGTGTCCCGGGGGGGGGGGGGTTTATATAGGCCTACCCCCCAGGGGTACAATGGTAATCCGGCTGGGCGCGGGTCCCAGCCATCAGTGTCTATGCTTGCTGGCTTCTCCGCCGGTCGTTGGGGCCTGCCGACTGGTGGGTCCCGCCGGCTGCCGGCTTCTTGGCCGGCACGCCGGCCCCACCGCATGGGGGCTTTGTCGGCGGCTGGTTACTGTTGCCTCGCCTCTGATGACGAGGGCTTTGTCGAGGTAAGCATGGCTACAGTGTCGCCGCCTTGCGAGCTCTCACTGTAGCCTTACCTCGTCTTGTCTCCTTAATAGGGCGCATGCTTCGAGGGAGGGAGGTAGCCGGCTGTTGGGAGCCGGCCACATCCCTGGCCGACTAGAGGAGGCCGGGCCGTCTCAGATGTCTCCCTGGCAAAGGGGCCCGCCGCCCGCGGGCCGTTCTGGCACTGTCGTGGGTGACGTCGGGGCCAACATGGCTACAGTGCCGCGCCGGACGGGGATGGCTGGCCCGTACGGCGCCCTGTGGCCATGCCTGTTCCGGGATTCGGGGGTAGTGGGCTGTACTGCGGCCACGCCCCATCCTATCACCGTTATGTGGGTACAGTCTTAGTGGGTGCAGTCTTGGCCGGCTTCTGGGAGTCGGCCTTCTTCATGGCCGGCTTCTGGGAGTCGGTCCTCTTGGGGCCGGCTTCCTGGAGTCGGCTATCTCGTATCTTTCTTGGGGGAGGTTTCTGAGACTGGGTCGCCTTCTGGGAGTCGGCCCTGGGGATAGCCGGCCGGGGGAAGGCGGCCCTATGCTTTGTATGCTTGAAGGCTTGAATGGCCTGATAATTTTTCGAAGAGCCAGGGGGAGTCGGTTAGGCTACCCGTGGCCATTTACTCCGACAGTAGTCCCCGAAGCTGATTGGGCTTCGAGGTTGAGTGGAGGTCGAGAAGCTCGGGCAGCTTCTTATCTTGACGAGCCGGCAGCTGGGAGCCGGCTTCGGTTGGGCGCGCCGTCTTGGCGAAATTTTTTAAAGTCGGAGGGCGGGAGTCTGTTGGCGCGCGCGCCGGGCTGCGGGCCGGCCGCTCGCCGCCTGCGAACCACGTGGCATCCCTTGGCTGAAAAGAGCCTGCCAGCCCACGCGCGCGACAAGACGTCGCCGCAGGTCGGGGGCCCACCACTCCTACGCCCAGGCCCAGGCGCGGATTCTCTGCGGCCCAAAGCCGTCCGCACGTCTTCCTGCGGCGGTTTCGGCACGTCTTTAGGGCGCAGTAATCGCGGGACGTGGGGGAGTGGGTGCAGTTAATCCCACGTCCCACCCCACGCCTCGCCTCCTCGGCTTCGCCGCACGAGGCTATAAGTTGGGGGAGGAGGGGAAGCGGCAGACGCTCGCACGCTCCTCTCCTCTCCGCCATCTTCTTCCTCCTGCTTTCCCTCACAGCAGCGCCTCGCCGCCGCGCCGTCCCACCATTCTTTTCCCTGTCGCCGCGCTCATCCTTACCGGCCTCACGCCGCCATGCAGTACGGCGGGGACTGGGACGGCTCCAACGTCCATGAGGACCACGTCGAGTTCCTCCGCAAGACGCGGCGGCTGCCCGGCGCGGATAAGGTGCGGGTCCGTCTCGCGCCTGAGAAGGAGATCACGCCGGAGCCGGAGGAAGGCGAGCGGGTGGTCTTCCGCTCGCATTTCTTGCACGGCATCGGCTTGCCAGCGAGTGCTTTCTTCCGTTCCTTCCTTGAATTCTATCAACTCCAGCCGCACCACCTCACCCCGAACACGGTGGTGCTGCTGTCCGCCTTCGTCACCTTGTGCGAAGGCTATCTTGGCGTTCTCCCCACCCTCGAGCTCTGGGGGGAGTTCTTCCAGTCCAAGCTGGGCACGCGTATGCAGGGCGTGCCGGCTCAGAGTGGCGCCTTCATCGCGATGCGGAGGGTGGCAGCCGACAACCCCTTCCCCGTCATCACGCTAATCCAGTCGGTGAAGCTCTGGCAGAAGTCATACTTCTACGTGAAGAACGTCTCCCCGCAAGGCGACTACGTCAATTTGCCGGCTTATGTAGCCGGCCCGCCGGCGGGTAGGCGGCCCCAGTGGTCCTATCGGGCCGTGACGCTGACGCCGGCTGGAGCCGCGGCCGTCGCCCGACTGCGGGTGATGATCCAGTCGGAGGGCCTGACTGAGCCCGACTTGCTGGCCGCCTTCATCGCGCGCCGGGTGCTTCCGCTTCAGAGCCGCCCTCACCTGATCTGTCAGATGAGCGGCCAGCTTGATCCGAGTCGGATGTGCACCAAGGACATGCCGCACGACGAGGTGGCCCATATGGTGAATTACCTTGCGAACTGCAAGCTCTCCGCAGAGTGGCAGTTTGGCAAGGAGCCATATTCCCGGGCACATCCGCCGCCCACGGTATGTTCTCTTTTTCCCTTTCTTCTCTTAATTTTGTCGCCGAGTTCCTTTTGGCCGACTCTGACTAGTCGGCATGTCTCGGCAAAGCCCTCTCCTTCGGCCTGCAGGCGGGTCGGGGCGGAGCGCCGATTCTTCCCCGACCGGACGGAGCACGACCTGGAGGACCCCGACTTGGGGGCGGCCGCCATGGATGACAACACCGAGGCGGGTGGCGGCCAAGCCGGCGGCGAGGCAGGCGGCTCCGGGCTTGGAGTCAGCTTCGACGACTGGCCGGATGACGACGAGGCGGAAGTCGTCCCACGCCGCCAGCCGGCGTCTGGCCACGGCGCGGGTTCCTCCGCCGCGCCGCCTTCTCGGGGCGGCGGGCAGAAGCGTCGTGCCGCGTCGGGCTTGTTCGGCAGTCGGCCGAAGAAGCCCAAGGGCGGGGCAGCGGCGACCAGGCGGGAAGAGGCGGCCGCGAAGGCGGCCCGCTTCCGCAAGGCGGTGAAGCAGCCGCAGACGGTGTCGGCGTAAGTGTATACTCCTTCGTGTATTCTTTCTTCTTTTCTCTGGTAGTTCCTGAATCCTTGTCCTTTCTCAAAAAATCAGGGCTCCACTGTCGCTCGAGCGGGTTGCTGCCGCCTCCGTCGTTGGATCGCCGGGAGGATCCGGGAGCACCACTCGCCGCGTAGACCCCCGTGCCGAGCTTCAGGCGGCGACGGAGCGAAATGCGCGGGAGGCGCGGGAGGAGCGGGAGGCGGAGGAGTTGAGGGCGGCCGCCGCCAAGGCGGCGCAGGAGGAGGAGGCGGCGAAGGCGCGCGCCGATGCAGCGGCCAAGGCCCAAGCGGAGGCTGCGGCCGTGGCGATGGCGGAGGGGGCCTTGCTAGTCACCCCTCTGCGCGTCGCGGCGCCTGAGGCCCCAGAGCCCCCGCCAGAAGAAGCCGGCGGTGACCAGCCGGGACTGGAGAGGGAGGACGACGTCGTCGTCCTGGAGAGGGAGGCAGCACCGGCCCCGCCGACTGGGGCGACCCAAGGCGGCCGGCCTAACTTGCCGCCTGCGCAATCGGCCGGGGGCGAGCCGGCCGCGAGGACTGATCTGGTGGTCCAGACGCCGTCGCGCCAGCGCGCGGGGAAGGCTGCATCGGAGCCGCAGAAGGCCGCGGGCTCCAGCTCGTCGGCCCAGGACATGGAGGCGGCCAGCGCCAGCTCGGGGTGGACGCCGGGTGGAGGGACGGCTGTGGTGAACGTGGCCGCGCAGGACGTCCGGAACCGGCTTCAAGCCCAGGCTGCGGCGCTGAGGAAATATAATGACGAGTTCCTTGCGACGCGGGCGGCCATTCGGGTTAGTCTTCTTGTCTTTGCTTTTTTGATCTTGGTTTCTTCCGTGGGGGCGCGTCAGCGCACCCACTGGGTGTAGTCCCCGAGTTCCGAGTCGGCTGCTGAGCAGGCGGCTTGGAACTTCCTAGCGGGCCTTGTTTTGCTATTCTTGTTCTCATTCGCTCCTCTGCCTGACTTGCAGGACTACCACAACCTCCGCGCGGCTGCCTTCAACTCCCAGGCTCGGGAGCTGACCCAGAAGACTGCTGACCTATCTGAGAGCCGGGGTAAGTGCTTCGTCTTTTATCTCACGTGGGGGCGCGTCAGCGCACCCACTGGGTGTAGTCCCCGAGATTCGGGCCGACTGCTGAGCAGTCGGGTCGGATCTTCCTTGACGACTTCTTCCTTATTGCTTCTTTCTTTTCTGCCATCCCTGCAGCGGCCAACGCCAGTCTAAGGGAGCAGCTGGGCGGGACTCAGGCCGCCCTCCGCGCTAAGGAGGCCGAGTTTGCCGCCTTGGCACAGGAGCGTGACCGCCTGGCCAAGAGGTTGGCCGACCAGGAGGAGAGCCACAAGGCGGCCCTGAAGGCGGTGCGGGACAGCGAGGCCGCCCTCCAAGCCGAGTATGAGACAGAGGCGGCCAGCTGGGCCGAAGCGAAGCAGACGCTGATCAACGGCTATGGCCAGATCGAAGACTTGGTTGACGGTAGGCCGCCTTCCTCTTCGTCCTTGCTTGCCGCTTGCCGTTTTAGCTCGTTTTCTGACTTGGTGTTTTTCTCTTCTTTCTCTTTCTTCCTTGCGCAGAGTACTTCCCTGGCTACTCTACCGCCGCCAACCAGGTCGTCGAGGCCCACCGCGAGGCACAAAGGCAGGCTGGCGCCGAAATCGCACCAAACGCTCGCCGGTCGCTGGAGGAGCAGCTCTTGGCGATCCAGGCCCGCCTCCAGCCGGCTCATCGCCTGCTCCGCCGGCTTCAGCGTGTTGGGGCGCAGGTGTTGGCCGCTCTCTGGCCTGGTGAAGTGATTCCCCGCACCCCCAGTCGGACTGCCGACTGGCTGGAGGTGGCGGTCGGCCGCTTCGAGGCCTGGAAGGCTTCGGCGGCTCGGTCCGGCGCCAGGCGGGCGCTGGAGTTCGCCAAGGCCTGGTATCCCGAGCTGAGTCTGGACCAGCTGGCCACCTGGCGGCAGGAGGCCGACACGGAGCTGGAGCCGGCGCGGCCGGCTATCATCCAGCGGGCTTCGGCGATCGCCGACTACACCGACACCAGCGCCTTCGCTCCTGAGGTGGACGACAACGGTGTTGCCCAGCCGGAGGAGTGGTTCGGGCTGAACCCGGCAGACGGCGAGGACTCGGCGGAGGAGATCGACTCCAGCGACGAGGGCGAGGAGGAGGAGGAGGAGGGTGAAGACGCCGGGCCAGATGGTGGAGCGGCCGGTCAGCCTCAGCTTGACCGTGCCTCCAGCAACAAGGCACGCGCGGGTGCACCGCCTGCAGCCGGCGATGATCAAGCCGAGACCCGCCAGCCGGCCACTCCTCCAGCCGGTGGCGCCGTCTCCACCGACCAACCCGGCTCCCACACTGCGCCCTTAGTCTAGTCTGCTGCCTCTATTTTCCTGTTTTACCACTCTTGGAACAGTATTTTGTTAGGTTTGCACAATTCCACCCACTGGGGGTGTATTCGAACTATATTGATTACCGGCCTGTTGGGGGCCTTATGTGTAAATATGATTATGCATGCGTTTGGCTTTCCCTTGTTCTTTGCTTTTCATCCTTCTGCTGTTTCCTTTGCCGCCCTCCCTTGGTTGCCGCCTCCCCAGTCGGACAGTTGCTCTGCAATCTGTGGCTGGAGGAGTGCTTGGCCAGTTGGGAGGGCAAGTACTCTAGCTTTGTTGGATTATAGCGAAGTGATTGGGAGGCCAGCCAGCCGGCTGTTTTGACAGCCGGCAAGCGTGGTTGGAGGCCGTCTTTTCGTTATACAAGTTCGTTAGTCCTTAGCCGTTTTTCATGTGGGCATCCTTTCTGCCTTTGGCTCTTGCTAGTCGGACAGTCGGTTCTTCGAGCTACGACTTTCAACAAGAGAGGGCTCGGGTGCCGGCACACTACTTGTCTGACTTCAGGTAGAACTTTAATATAACTTAAGGCGGCCAGTCCCCGGGCCGACTAGTCGAACCCGGTGCCAGACAGAAAATCAAATGTAATAATACATTCATGAATATGACACTCGTCATTCATAGATAAAGGAGGGCAGTCCCCGAGTGCTCCTCGGGGGGCCCGTTGTTTCGTACTTAATACAAAAAGGTAGCATGATACATACTGCTTTCAACTGTAAAATCTTCTCAGGAGGTTCGCGTTCCATGGTCGCTCCGACTCCTTGCCGGAATCATCCCTCTTGCGTGCTCTTGGTTTTTGTGCGTCGATCAGGTAGTAGGAGTCGTTGCCTAGTGCCTTGCTGATGACGAAAGGGCCTTCCCAAGGGGCCGAGAGCTTGTGCTGGCCGGCTGTTCGCTGGATCAGCCGAAGCACAAGGTCGCCCTCTTGGAAAGATCTTGGCTTGACCTTGCGGTTGTGGTAACGGCGCAAACCCTGCTGGTAGATGGCGGACCGGCTGAGTGCTAACAGCCGGCCTTCTTCCAGCAGGTCGACGCCGTCTTCTCGCGCTTCCTTGGCCTCCGCCTCCGTGTACATGGTGACCCGAGGCGAGTCGAACTCGATGTCGGTTGGGATGACAGCCTCGGCACCATATACAAGGAAGAACGGAGTGAAGCCGGTTGACTTGTTAGGGGTAGTACGCAGACTCCAGAGGACAGCCGGCAGCTCATCGAGCCAGCAGCCGGCCGATCGCTCCAGTGGTACGACCAGTCGGGGCTTGATGCCGGAGAGGATGAGTCCATTTGCTCGCTCGACCTGGCCGTTTGACTGCGGGTGGGCAACGGACGCTAAGTCCAGTCGGATACCCTGCGTCGCGCAGAAACGTGCCAGTGCTCCTTTGGCAAAGTTTGTGCCGTTGTCGGTGATGATGCTGTGCGGCACGCCGTACCGAGTAGTGATGTCGGCAATGAACGTCACGGCAGTCGGCCCGTTCAGCTTCTTGATCGGCTTTGCTTCGATCCACTTGGTAAATTTGTCCATGGCGACAAGCAGATGTGTCAGGCCGCTGCGGGCTGTCTTGAATGGGCCCACCATGTCCAGCCCCCAGACGGCAAAGGGCTAGGTGAGGGGGATGGTCTTGAGTGCAGAAGCCGGCAGGTGTTGCTTGGAACTGAAGACTTGGCATCCTTTGCAGCTTTTGACTATCTCTTTGGCATCTTCCAAAGCAGTCGGCCAAAAGCAACCGTGGCGGAAAGCTTTGGCCACAAGTGATCTTGAGGCTGTGTGGTGGCCGCATTCGCCTTGATGGATATCCTTGAGGATTGCCACACCTCTCTCTGGCTCGACGCAGCGCTGGAAGACTCCAGTGACGCTGCACTTGACAAGTTCTCTGTTTATTATTGCATATGCTCCGTCTCGACGTTGCACTAGTCTTGCCGAGATCTCATCAGCCGGCAGCTCTCTATTGACTAGGAAGTTGAGGATGGGCTGGGCCCATGATGGAGCTGTGACTTCTTCTACTGTCAGTACGGCCACTGTGACTCGGGTGGGCGGGTTGGGTGGTGGGGAGTTGGAGTCGGCCACCGCTTCTTGTGTCGCTGCAGTCCCCGGGCCGACTTCTACAGTCCCTGGGCCAGGTGTCAAAGTCCCCGAGCCGCCTGCTGGGTTCCTCCAGTTGGATCTGGCTGCATCGGTGGCAGGCGGTACGAAGATAGAGTCCGACTCTGGAGACGGCTTGATGGACGGTTTGAGGAGGCACTGGAGAGAGACACCAGTCGGTATAGCCTGTCGGGTAGAGCCGATCCGCGCCAGGGCATCTGCTTGGTCGTTGTCGGCCCGTGGCACGTGAAGGAACTCGCACCCTTCGAAGTACCCACTGATCTGCTGGACGAGGAATCGATAGCTCGCCATGTTTGCATCCTTGGCGTCCCAGTCGCCAGATGACTGCTGGACCACCAAGTCTGAGTCGCCATAACACAGGATCCGGCGTATGCCGAGCTCTTTGGCTAGCCGGAGCCCGTGTATGAGTGCCTCGTACTCGGCCACGTTGTTGGAGGCGGCGAAGTGGATTTGGAGCGTGTATCTGAGTTTGTCGCCTTTGGGAGAGGTGAGGACGATGCCGGCTCCCAAGCCGGTGCGCATCTTGGACCCGTCGAAGTGCATCCGCCAATGGGTAGAGTCGGGAGCCGGCGGTAGGTACTGGGTCTCGGCCCAGTCGACGAGGAAGTCGGCCAATGCTTGGGACTTGATGGCGGTGCGGGGCTGGTAGAAGATTGTGTAAGGTGCTAGTGCAATGGCCCATTTAGCCACCCGGCCGGATGCATCCCGGCTGCATATGATCTCGGCATGCGGGGCGGTGCACACGACCGTGATGGGATGCTCTTGAAAGTAGGGCTTCAGCTTCTTGGCGGCGAAGTACACTCCATAGCACATCTTCTGGTAGTGCGGGTAGTTTTGCTTTGAGCTGGATAGTACTTCGCTTAGATAATACACCGGCCTCTGGACTAGCTGGGCTCGGCCTTCTTCCGGGCGCTGGACCACGACAACTGTACTGACCACTCGGCTAGTCGCGGCAATGTAAAGGAGCATGGGCTCCTTCTCAGTCGGCGCCGCCAGGACAGGTGGAGTAGTCAGCATCTTCTTCAACTCATGGAAGGCTTGGTCTGCTTGGTCATTCCACTCGAAATGAGTGGATTTCTTCATGAGTCGGTACAGGGGGAGAGCCTTCTCTCCTAGCCGGCTGATAAAGCGGTTTAAGGAGGCCAGGCACCCAGTGAACTTCTGCACGTCCCGCAACTTGGTGGGAATCTCCATTCTCTCAATGGCCTTGATCTTCACAGGGTTGCACTCAATGCCGCGTTCGGAGACCAGAAAACCTAGAAGTTGGCCGACTGGTACTCCGAACACGCATTTCTCGGGGTTGAGCTTGATCTGGAATCGGCGCAAGTTGGCAAATGTTTCTTTGAGGTCCTCCAGCAGGGTGCCGCGCTTCTCTGTCTTCACCACAATATCGTCTACGTAGACGTGGGCATTTCTGCCGAGTTGCTTGAGGAGGCATTTCTGCATGCAACGCTGAAAAGTGGCACCGGCATTCCTCAAGCCGAATGTCATAGTCAGGTAACAGAAAGCTCCGAATGGTGTGATGAAGGCAGTCTTCAGGCGGTCTGCTGGGTCCAACTTGATCTGGTGGTATTCTGAGTAGGCATCCAAAAAACTCAACAGCTCGCATCCGGCCGTGGAGTCTATCACTTGATCAATCCGTGGCAAAGCAAACGGATCTTTGGGGCAGGCCTTGTTGAGGCTGGTGTAGTCTATACACATACGCCATTTGTTGTTCTTCTTCAACACCAAGACTGGGTTGGCAAGCCACTCTGGGAAAAATACTTCCATAATAAAGCCGGCGGCGAGGAGCCGGGCTATCTCTTCTCCTACAATTCTTCGCTTCTCTTCTGACAGTCTGCAGAGGGGCTGCTTGACCGGCTTCGCGTCGGCTCGGACGTGCAATTTGTGCTTGGCGAAATCCTTCGAAACACCCGGCATGTCCTTTGGGGACCATGCAAAGATGTCTCGATTCTCACGGAGGAAGTCGACGAGCTCGCCTTCCTATTTACTGTCCAGGTTTGCACCAATGACTGCAAACCTTTCCGGGTTCTCCGGGTCCAGAGGTATCTTCTTTGTCTCCTTGGCCGGCTGGAAGGAGCCCTGCGCATCATAATCCTTGGGGTTGGGAGACAAGGCCGGCTGCTTGCCGGCCATGGCCACAACTCACTCCAGCATCTTCTTCTCTTCTGCCACTACGAGGGACTCGGCCATCCGACTGCTGGCTGCGGCGCACTCGATGGACTTCTTGTAGTCGCCGGCTACAGTGATGATCCCCTTCGAGCTCGGCATCTTCATCTTCAGGTAGGCGTAGTGGGGCACAGCCATGAACTTGGCCAGAGCAGGTCAGCCAAGCAAGGCGTGGTAAGGGCTCTCCGGATCTACTACCTCGAACCAGATTGCTTTTCGGCGAAAGTGATCCTTGTCTCCGAAGAGAACATCCATCTTGATCTTGCCGATCGGGGAACAGGACAGGCCGGGTACGATGCCATGGAACACGGTCCGGCTTGGCATGAGCTTCTTTGCCTTGAGGTTTAGCTTCTCCATGGTATCGCGGTACAGTATTTTGATACTGCTTCCGCCATCAATCAGAACACGGGAGAATCGGTCAGCTCGTCTCTCCGTTGCAAGGGTGACATCCAATACTAATGCGCAGGAGCCAGGGGACTGCATCACCTCTGGGTGGTTGGCCCGGCTCCAGTTCATAGGCTTCTCGGACCAATGCATGAACTCGAGGTTGCTGGAGGCGACTGCGTTGAACTGTTGGTGCTGCCGGCACCGGCTGCGCTTGTCTTCAACCTGGCTCGTGAAGACGACGTAGGCGGCGTGCTCTTCAGGGAACTCATCTTGAATGGCTCCAACTGCTGGTCGAGTAGCCGGCTGCTGGGGGGCTGGAGGTGGCGGGCCGGGAGGCGGAGGCGGCACCAGCCCCTCGCCCTTGGAGATCCGTGTGAGCCAGTGGCACTTTCGAGTCGTGTGGTTGGACGACTTCGCGCCGCTGTGGAACTTGCAGGGGGCATCGAGAGTCTGCTCGTAGGAGCGGGCCGTTCTTCGGGCTGCTCATCTTCGACTGTGGCCACCTGCCGACTGGTGGAAGGCGGCATAGGGGCCTTGCACTTGTGGTTGTTCTGGTAGGGGTGCCGATTGGGGTCGCCGGCCGGCGTCTTGGGAGCCGGAGCGAGCACCTTCCCAGAGGCGTCCACTTGGAGCTCGGTCTTCATCGAGGAGTCGGCCGTGGCGTACTTGTCCGCGATGATCAGCAGCTCGTCGAGGGTAGCTGGCTTGTCGCAGAGGAGTCGGTGCTTGAGGAGGGTGCCCTCTCGGCACCCGGCGGTGAAGTATTCGATGGCCTGAACTTCGTGCACCCCCTCGCAGGAGTTGCGGAGCTCGACCCACCGCGTGAGGTAGTCACGGGTCGACTCGTTGGGCCCTTGGACGCACAGGGAGAGTTGGCGGGGCTTGGGAGGCCGCTTGTACATGCTGGTGAAGTTGCGGATGAAGACTTCCGTGAAGTCCAGCCAGCTGTTGACACTGTAGGGCTTGAGGCTGTTGAGCCAGGTGCTTGCCATGCCTTGCAGCATGAGGGAGACGTACTTCACGACTACACGCCGGTTGCCGTTCGCTATGCTGACATCAGTAGAGTAGTCGATGAGCCAATCTTCCGGCTTCACAGAGCCGTTGTACTTGGGCGTGTCTCTGGGGAGCGAGAACCCTTTGGGGAAGGGCTCGTCGCGGATGCGGGGGCCAAAGCATGGCGGGCCGGCATCGTCTTCTTCTTCTAGTGCCAGGGATCGAGCTAGGCGGTCGATCCGTTGGCGGGCGTCGTTCTCGCCGACTCCTTCGTGGTGGCCTAGTCGGCCACCAAGAGTCGGATGCGTGACAGGTGGCGGGGTGGGATATCTCTCCCCTCGAGATGGGGGAGGAGGCGGATTTCCTTGGCGCTCCACTGCTCGAGGGCGGCCTTCCGCGTCGCGCTCGATGGTGATCCGAGTCCGGCTGTGGCTAGCAGCCGGCTCCTTGTCTTTCCTTGCGCGGGCGCCGCTCGCAGTCGGCGACCGGGATGTCGCGGCGTGCTCTCGGCGCGGGGGAGGACTCTCAGCGCAGGCGCCAGCTTCGTGCCGTTCTGCGGCCGCGTCGATCAGCTGCTGGATTCGCCTTGTCATGTAGGGGAGCTCATCGGCTCCCAGCCCATTTAGCTCTTCAGCGGCCGCCTGAGCGGCTCGCAGATTCTCGAGCGGGGTGGCGTAGACGGGGCGGTCTGCCCCCAGCATGCTGGCGATGGCCACGCCGCGCTTCTTGACGAGGCCGGCTCGGCTCGGCCCGCCATGAGGCGGTGTGCCAAAGGCGGCGCGATCGACTTCGCGCTGGTGAGCCTCGGTGAGGCGTCTCATGGAGGCTATCTTCTGGCCTTCCGCGATGAGGGTGAGGCGGTGTGCTTCCAGGGCTCGGCGTCGGCGTCGGCCGGGATGGGGATGGATAAGTCATGCATCGCCGCTTGCAGGGCGTCGTGGGCGTTCTCGCCCGGGTTGGCGACGTGGCTGATGACCAGCACCTCAGTGACAGCGCTGCTGCCACTGTCGGCTTGAGGGAGAGGGTCGTCGAAGACTACCACGTCGGAGGGGTAGGCGTCAAGCGATGCCGTGTCGGAGTCGACAAGCATCGGGTCGGTGGAGCCGACCGACTCCAAGTCTACAGCAGGCTCGCTGGAGACGTGAAGTTGGTCGAGGAGGCTGACGAGGCGGCTCTCGGGGTAGTCCGTGCCTGCGTCGGACGCGGGCTCGTCGGAGATGCGAGCCTCGCCAAGAAGATCGGCGAGGCAGCTCGCTGCGCAGACGTCGTCAACGCCTTGCAGCGCGTCGGGGCAAGCGCCATCGGGTGCAACGGGCTGGCTGCGCTCGCGGGGGAGGAAAAGGGTTCCCGTCCAGAACAGGTCTCCGGACGACGGTGCACCTGGCCCCACGGTGGGCGCCAAATGTCGGGTGGTAGGTGCGACATATGCCAACGGGTGGCTTATCATTGTGGGAGCCAGTAAGACGTCGCCGGTGCCTGGAAACGGGATGAGGCGAAGACATGCACGCCGGCGAATCTTACCCAGGTTCGGGGCTCTCCGTGGAGATAACACCCCTAGTCCTGCTCTGCGGGGTCTCCGCATGATCACTAGATCAAGACAAGTAGCTACAAGTGCTCCTTGAGCTGTCGGGTTAGAGGGAGAAGAAGGGCAAGGCTAGCTCTCCTTTTCTCTCTATGTGGTGTGTATAATTCTATGAGACCAACCCTTTGCATGGGTGTCTGGGGGGTCTTTATATAGGCCTACCCCCCAGGGGTACAATGGTAATCCGGCTGGGCACGGGTCCCAGCTATCAGTGTCTATGCTTGCCGGCTTCTCCGCTGGTCATTGGGGCCCGCCGGCACGCCGGCCCCACCGCATGGGGGCTTTGTCGGTGGCTGGTTACTATTGCCTCGCCTCTGGTGACGAGGGCTTTGTCGAGGTAAGCATGGCTACAGTGTCGCCGTCTTGGCGAGCTCTCACTGTAGCCTTACCTCGTCTTGTCTCCTTAATAGGGCGCATGCTTCGAGGGAGGGAGATAGCCGGCTGTTGGTAGCCGGCCACATCCCTGGCCGACTAGAGGAGGCAGGGCCGTCTCCAGATGTCTCCCTGAAAAAGGGGCCCGCCGCCCGCGGGCCGTTCTGCCATCTGTCGTGGGTGACGTCGGGGCCAACATGGCTACAGTGCCGCGCCGGACGGGGGATGGCTGGCCCGTACGGCACCCTGTGGCCATGCCTGTTCCAGGATTCGGGGGTAGTGGGCTGTACTGCGGCCACACCCCATCCTATCACCGTTATGTGGGCACAGTCTTAGTGGGTGCAGTCTTGGCCGGCTTCTGGGAGTCGGCCTTCTTCATGGCCGGCTTCTGGGAGTCGGTCCTCTCAGGGCCGGCTTCTGGGAGTCGGCTATCTCGTATCTTTCTTGGGGGTGGTCTTCTGAGACTGGGTCGCCTTTTTGGAGTCGGCCCCGGGGATAGTCGGCCGGGTGAAGGCGGCCCTATGCTTTGTACGCTTGAAGGCTTGAATGGCCTGATAATTTTTCCAAGAGCCAGGGGGAGTCGGTTAGGCTACCCGTGGCCATTTACTCCGACATACACCCATGCAGGGTTATAAATGATCTATTCGAATAGCCGCGTCCACGGTAAAGGACTTCTGGGTTGCCTGTACAGTTCATAGACAAGTGAAAGTGGATACTCTAAAATGCGCAAGATAAGCGTGAGTGCTATGGATGGCGTTCTCGTAGGTAGATGGGAGTGGATCTATAGTGGTGTATTGATATGGTGAATATGTGGACTCGTGTGCGCCACCTCAAAAGAGTTACTTGCAGTCGTAGTTCAGGATAGCCACCGAGTCAAAGCTGGCTTGCTGCAGTTAAACTCCACTACCCCTTTGTTGATACCGATGCATATGTAGCTAGTTCTGATGTAAGTCTTGCTGGGTACATTTGTACTCACGTTTGCCTATTTTATGTTTTACAGAGAGACGTCAGTCTCGCTAGTAGTTCCGTGTGGACTTCGACGCTTAGCTTGATACATCAGCTACGATCTTGTGCCCTCGGCAGGATCTGGTAGATAGTCAGGCTTCCCAGCCTTTTTCATTTGTAGATGTCTGTACTCAGACATGTTAAGCTTCCGCATGTGCTTTGACTTGTATGCTCTGAATGTTGGGTCATGAGACCCATGTTTGTAATATCTCGCTCCTCGGAGCCTAATGAATAAATACTTTGAGTTGTAGAGTCTGGTTGTGATGCCATGTTGTATTTACACATATCGAGCATATTGTGTGTATGTTATTGAAATGCTTGGTATGTGTGGGATCTGACAACCTAGTTGTCTATCCTTGGTAGCCTCTCTTATGGGGAAATGTAGTCTGGTGCTTTCACTGAGCCATGGTAGTCTGTTACAGCCCGGTTTACTGGAGTCCTTCTAGCCCAGTTACTACTGCTCCGGAACACCTAGACTGGCCGGCATGTGTCCCACTTCGTTCCTGTGTCTGTCCCTTCGGGAAAATGTCATGCGGTGACTTCCGGAGTCCTGCTAGCCTGCTACAGCCCGGGTTCCCGGAGTCCTGTTAGCCCAGTTGTTACAGCCCGGATTCACACGCTGATGACTGACACGTTCGAGGCTGGGTCATGTATGCCTGTCCCCGTAAGTTAGTGCCACTTTGGGTTCACGACTAGTCATGTCGGCCCGAGTTCTCTGTCATAGGGATGCTAGCGACACTATCATATACGTGAGCCAAAAGGCACAAATGGTCCCGGCCAGGTAAGGTGGCACCCGTGGGAATACCGTGCGTGAGGCCGCAAAGTGATATGATGTGTTACATGCTGGATCGGTGTGACTTAGAGTCGGGGTCCTGATAGCTTTGGTATCAGAGCCTGACTGCCTATAGGATTACCAAGCCAAACTGGTCGAAGTCGAGTCTAGAAATGCTTTAGTTATATAAGGGAATTGATTGAGGAAGGGAACGTAAGGCTCTTTTTACTCCTTTACCTTATGTCCTCTGATCTGAGTCACCCTCTTCTCTTCTACGGGGATTAAGAACTAGGCCTTCTCATCTATCTATCGTGATGACGTGTTACTAATCCATAGACTTATAGAATTGATAGTTTCAAGTCTCAGTTCAGTTTCTACTACTTCCGTATGTTCATAGCTGGCCTCAGAACCTTGATATTATGATGTTGTTGAGTGGTTATGCCACCATTTTTTCAGGATGTCTCAAATCCTTTGAACATTTACAGCCGTTATGCTATCCGAGTCATCCCAGGTTTCTAAATAGTCTGATGCATTTGCAAATCCCCTCTTCCCATTTCTGATGTTCATTTGGGCCAGATTAATCACACAAATTAGTTTGTTGAGGTACTCCATTGCCTCAGTATATATGTTGGAGCTATTATTATGACCCTATGTGTTTTAGGGAGTCACCTAGTAATCTAGCCATGTTTTGTGTTCCCAGTGTGATGATTCCGGCCACCATTCTCGAAAGCATCCCGTGATGCCATTTAGTTAGTAGGCCTTCTATTTCTGGGTTCTTAAGCCTAAGATTCACTCTACTTACCTCGTGTTGATAGTGTTGCTTGTACCTTTAGGATATTAGTAACCTTGAGACAGTCCATGAGGTCTGTGGTATTTCCTTCTTCTAAATACCATGAGGCATTAAGGCAAAAGTTCTCCTGAACCAAAAGATCACAACTAGAGTACTCTTGATGAGTTCTTGATTCTATGTTGTGACTATGCCAGTCCTACCTTTCTGCATGGGTTATCCAGAAGAAATGATGAGCTTCGCTCGACATACTAATCTATGCATCCACAACTCAGAAAAAACATATGTTCCTTTGAGTTGTCCCTCTTTAGTTGTATCCTGACCTCTGTCTATCAAGTGATAGTCAGGAATAGTTGTGCCATCGTATTCGTCATTATCTTTTATCTTTGTGGTCCGTCGAGCCGTTCTATTTCAGAATGACTAGGAGAAACAAACTCCAGTAACTTATTCATATCCAGGATTGGGTCAAAGCAGTTGTATTCCGCAGATCAAAATGCAACCCAGCTTTTGATTCTGTTCTACCCTGAAGTATTGCCCTCTTGATGTCAGGAATGTCATGATAATTGCACTAACTCTTATGAATTCTTGATGTAGTGATACTTCTCGCCATCATCATTCGCTCCTCAGTTCCGTGTTGTTGCAACCAGAATACCGACAAGTGAACCGTGATGTGTGAAATCAATACTCCTAGCAACTAGTTGCTTGGTAGTAAATGGACAATATTCTCATTCTTAGCGTGTTGGTTATTGAGTCCTCATTCTAAGATAGATTGTGCTACCTAGTCCTTATTTCTGGTGCACTCTTCGACCAATGAGTTAGGATTATTCAATCGCTTGCTTATTTGATCATATTGTCTTGCTCTGAAAAGCAAGATTGTTCTCGAGCTTAGTAACATATCGGTGGTTCATGATTTTCCGATTATCTTCTCGGAAGTATCGCCAGGGTGTCCCCTGACCGTTATGTTTTGCTCATGATCAGGTTGGTTCTCTTATAAACCACCCCTTCTCCAAGAAACTGTGTTGGATATCCCTGAACTAGTTCGATAAGGTAAACAATAACTTGGAGAGTTGGAAGATGAAAGCTTGTCTGACTTAGTTCATGTTAAGGGATATCTTTGTGTGTGTGTGTTGAAGAAAGATGATATCTCCATCGGTTGGTCCTCGTGATCAGTTGTTGGATCTATTGCCTTGTCAAAACTTTGACTTGAGTATGGGCTATTGTCAAGTCAAATCAGAACCAACAATGTTCGTAATGTTGTCTTACTCGTGGTTGATCCCTCGAGCATACACGATTACATCATTTGGTCTGACCAATGCTATCACTGTGTTCACATGATGGTGGAAGTCCAGTGATATGGAAATTCCGATGAGTTGCTGTTGAGCCCATCAGCAGCATTTTGTCTCCCCCTGATTCATGTTGAACATCAACCTAGTGTTGAAAACATTGTAAGCAATGCCTTCGTGTTCCGTTCATGAAGCTTATGCTTGGATAGAAGAAGTGACTTCCTCGAATTCATGTGCATTTGGTGCAAGTTGCCGCCGTGAGTTTGAGAAAGATTGTTTTTGTTTCCTCTGGAATCATCCCAAGTTAGTCAAGCATATGTGTGAAGTACTCTATGGTTTGATAGGTTGGCCGCCTCCATTCTGTATGTTTTCCCTAGCACAACAAGCCACTGATTGATTTGTTCGAGGAGAAGAAGTTCCTTCTGAAGAAGCATGCCTTATGCAAGGACTTTGATATCCTCGATGATGGTTCCCCACCTGAACTCGATAGTGTTTTATTATAAGACTACTATGTGGCCATTCTTGTCTTGGACAACATGCTCACATGTATGTAGCAGAACCAACTCATGTTCTGGAGCTTGCTATCGTAGTTCATTTCCCGAGAATCTCGCAATGCCATCTCGTCGATTTGTGTTGCAAACTTTCTTTTCAGACATGCTGAGTCTGAAGTATCCTATCACCAATCGGATCTGAATCTCAGGCAGATATGATGGTTGGAACATTCCCAACAATTGCATTTTGTTCCCAGCTTGCACCGCCACTATGCCAATTCCCATGGGCTGCCCTTCTCAGCAGTTGTTGTCCAAGATCATCTTCAAAAGTGGACTTACCATGGGTCCCATCCATTTCCGATGATAAGCAAAATCATCCATTGCGTTGTCTTTAACAAGGTAGTCCGCATCATCCATTCTAGTCTGAGTATGCCAATCTTTAGAACTCCTTCAAACGATCGATTATGATTTGCCTTAGGCTGGTATAGAGAGTTTCAATGATCTATGTATCAAAAGTAATTCTTTTTGCCACTTAAGGGAATAACTCTATTAGCCACCTTCCCTAAGGTGCCCTGTTGTGGAATCATGGCAGCTAACTCCTCGCTACGTCATGATCGAGCATGGAATTGTTTCCTACCAAGTTGAGCCATCGCCATCTGTTTCTTTTCACCCCTGATGTGTGTCTTGCATCTCGGCTCAAGAGACGTTCTTTCGTCTCATTCCATGAGTTGATCGTGTATCGCTTGATCTTCGTGAAGGTCAAAGTCTGTCGAGTTTCCTCTCTTCTGTGTTCCTAGTTGGATGAAGATCTTGAAAGCAAGGACGTCAAGATCAATGTGATGCAATGTATCGGTATCTTCGAGAAGGGCAGTTGGACCAAGAAGACTGTGATAGTTTTGTGACCCCTCTGTCTTCTTACTTCACTTCTTGAATCTCGGGACGAGATTCTTGTTTAGTGGGGGTGAGTTGTCACAGCCCTAGAAATCTTCTTGTAATTAGTGGCATTGCATCCATGCATCATTTTCGATTTCAATTAATCTTGAAATGGGGATGTTAAAACCCTAGCACTAAATGAAATACAACTAGGGTCAAATTAAATCTTTTCCATCTACCCAAAATGGCCTTCAGAAAAGTTCATCAATTTTGGAATGGGTGAAAACTTCTCCCAAAAATGATGCACACATTTCTAGGACATTTATGGATTTTGGAGTTAATTCATAAGTATTTGAATTTGGAAAATTAAATTCTATAAATACTTTTAAATGTCCAAATAATCTTGAAAGCATTTGAGGGCCGTGGTAAATAATTTCCCAAGTGCCACAAATATTTTGAGCATTTTACAAAGTGGTTTGGCATTTTTGCTAAATCAAAACCAATTGCAGAAAATAGAAAACATAAAGAAATAAAAAAGAGAAGGGAGAGAAAGTTACCTGGACCTACCTACTTTGCAGCCCACCTGGCCTGGCCCTGTGCCGGCCCAATCCACCTCCACCTCCCCTGTCGTCTTCCTCCCTAGGACAGTAGGCAGAGCGTGTGCTCGCCGTGCGCGCACACGCGCCCGAGCCACCTCCTGCCTGGCTGCTTGCGTCCCTGATGCCCTGGCGCCTCCATGCGTCGCCACACAGCCCCCGACCGCTCTCCCACTCTCCCCGTGCCTCTTCCCTCTCCTCTGCTCTCCCCCTCGCAGCCGCCCGAACGAGCCGGAGTGCGCCGACGAACACCACTGCGGCACCAGCATCCCCGCGCCCATCCAGCAAGCCAAAAGCTCCGCCTCCGATCCGTGAAGCTCTACGCCGATGCACGCGACGCCGGGTGCCCCGAAGCCACGCCATCACCGCCGTCTTCATCGCCACGACCGGCGATCGGCGCTGCTCGATTCACAGCAACAAGGACGTCCCCGAGCTCGCTGACCACCTGATCGTATTCTCTGTGAGCTCCTGCGCCCCTTTCCTTTCTCCCCGTCGACGGATATGGCTGCTAGCTTCGATCCCCGCCGTGCCCAAGCTCGCCGTCGCCCTGCCGTGTTGCTGCCGTGGGCACAGCTGCCGCCGTACCTTTCTGAGCCTGCCGTTGTGCTCACCGTGCTCCCAGGAACCGAACGCACGCACCATCTCCTCCCGTAGCACACCACAACCCCAAACCCGCAACCCACCGAGCTTCGGCCGCCGCTGAGCTCGTCGCCGGCGCCACTCCGGCCACTCCTCGGCCGTGCCACCACCATGGTTGGATGCGGACGAGCGTCCGCATCCCGTAGCTGTGCTCCGCGCGCCAAACGGCGTTCTGTAGGCGAATCCCGCAGCGCACCGCCGCGTCTGGACTCGCCGGTGGCTAAACGCCGGCGAGTTCGACCCCCCCCGCTAACCGAGTTGACCGGGTGGGCCCAGTTTGACCCCCTGGGTCTATGACAAGTGGGACCCGCCTTGCTAATTAACTTAGGATTAGGACTAACTAATAATTAGTTAGACTAATGACACTGACACACGGGACCCACTGGCCAGGTTTGACGTGGACCGGCCCCGTTGACTGCTGACATCACAGTGACGCAATGCTGACGCAATAAGTATTTTCTGGATTTATTTTTATACATGAAATTCCAGAAAATACCACAAACTTCAAAAATTCATAGAAATTAATCTGTAACTCCAAATCAAACAAATTATATATGAAAAATGATCAGAAAAATCCAATCTATCCATCTGTACCATTTCCATGCATGTTTGAACAACCTAAGGTTGCTGTATATGGCAATTTGCATAATTGGCATTTAAATAAGCACATATGGAGTTTGAATTTGAACCCTTGGTTCAAACCAACTTCATTTAATCTGGTTTCTAGTTGCATTAGCTCAAACCACAACATATTGCCATGTCATGATCATGCATCATATTGTTGCATTGCATTGATTGTGTTCTTCCTTGTTTGCCGGTATTTGTCCCCTCTTAGTAGACGAGGTTCCGACGATGAGTTCGATGACACCGATGGAGAGCTATATTATCTTCAGAAGTGCCAGGCAAGCAAAACTCCCTTGTTCATTGCGATACAATCCCACTCTCTCGCTCCTGCTCTCTTTTACTGCATTACGACAACAACGATTCAACTGTTACATGCTGCGGTAGCTGAACCCCTTTTCCTCTGCATGACCTGTCATTGCCACAGTAAATAGATGAAACCCACTAGCATGAGTAGGAGTTGTTTGAGCCCTGATGTGCCTACTCATTCATGCTTGTTTGTCATGCCTGCTACTGCTTAGAGTTGAGTCAGGTCTGATTCATCGGGGATGAATTGGAATGGTGATGAACATGTCCTACTGTGTGTGAGCTAAGTGTGTGAACACGATTTGGTAAAGGTAGCAGTGAGAGGCCATGTAGGAGTACATGGTGGGTTGTCTCATTGAAACCGTCCTCAGGAACTGAGTTCTATGTTTGTGATCCATGAACAGCTACTACCACACGTTGGGCCCTGAAATATGACCCCGCTCGACTTATTAACCGCCCTGTCCTCTGTCCAGGAGTTGCAACTAGTTTCTGGTGTTTGTAGGATATGTGTTGGAGGCCGTGCGTAGCGCTGACTCTAGGGGTGGGCTATGATGCGGTAGATACACCGTGGCCCGGTGTACCGGGCGCCCGTTTGGTGTCTCAAGAGCCCTGCACACATCGTTTGGGGCTGTGAGCGAAACCCCGGCCGGATCTGCACGCGGATGGAACCCGAATAGGCGATAAACCTGGACTAGAGACTTGTGTGGTTAGTTAGGTCGTGGTCTACACCCACGTCGGCTTTCGCTTGAAGTCTACCGAGCACATGTCGTGTGCAGACGCTAAGTGGTGGAAACATGTGTGAAGAAGTACACCCCTGTAGGGTTATAAATGATCTATTCGAATAGCCGCGTCCACGGTAAAGGACTTCTGGGTTGCCTGTACAGTTCATAGACAAGTGAAAGTGGATACTCTAAAATGCGCAAGATAAGCGTGAGTGCTATGGATGGCATTCTTGTAGGTAGACGGGAGCGGATCCATAGTGGTGTATTGATATGGTGAATATGTGGACTCATGTGCGCCACCTCAAAAGAGTTACTTGCAGTCGTAGTTCAGGATAGCCACCGAGTCAAAGCTGGCTTGCTGCAGTTAAATTCCACTACCCCCTTTGTTGATACCGATGCATATGTAGCTAGTTCTGATGTAAGTCTTGCTGGGTACATTTGTACTCACGTTTTCCTATTTTATGTTTTGTAGAGAGATGTCAGTCTCGCTAGTAGTTCCGTGTGGACTTCGACGTTTAGCTTGATACCTCAGCTACGATCTTGTGCCCACGGCAGGATCTGGTAGATAGTCAGGCTTCTCAGCCTTTTTCATTTGTAGATGTCTGTACTCAGACATGTTAAGCTTCCGCATGTGCTTTGACTTGTATGCTCTGAATGTTGGGTGATGAGACCCATGTTTGTAATATCTCACTCCTCGGAGGCTAATGAATAAATAATTTGAGTTGTAGAGTCTTGTTGTGATGCTAGGTTGTATTTACACATATCGAGCATATTGTGTGTATGTTATTGAACTGCTTGGTATGTGTGGGACCCGACAACCTAGTTGTCTATCCCGTGTAGCCTCTCTTATGGGGAAATGTAGTCTGGTGCTTTCACTGAGCCATGGTAGTCTGCTACAGCCCGGTTTACCGGAGTCCTGCTAGCCCAGTTACTACTGCTCCAGAACACCTAGATTGGCCGGCATGTGTCCCACTTCGTTCCTGTGTCTGTCCCTTCGGGGAAATGTCACGTGGTGACTTCCGGAGTCCTGCTAGCCTACTACAGCCCGAGTTCCCGGAGTCCTGTTAGCCCAGTTGCTACAGCCCAGATTCACACGCTGATGACCAACACGTTCGAGGCTAGGTCATGTATGCCTGTCCCTATAAGTTAGTGCCACTTTGGGTTCACGACTAGTCATGTCGGCCCGGGTTCTCTATCATAGGGATGCTAGCGACACTATCATATACGTGAGCCAAAAGGCGCAAACGGTCCCGGGCCAGGTAAGGTGGCACCCGTGGGAATACCGTGCGTGAGGCCGCAAAGTGATATGATGTGTTACATGCTAGATCGGTGTGACTTAGAGTCGGGGTCCTGACACGTACCGTCCGGCGTCTCCCTCGAGCATTTGCACAAGCCGTCCCCAGACTCCGAGTCCATCTTCGTCCTGGACGACCCGGCCGCGCCCCTCCCTAGCCCGGACCCGGGGGCCGCCGGCCCAACACTACAAGAAATACACTTTCGTGATGATACGTGTTTGTCACAGTAGGTCACGTTTTCTGTCATGCATGTACATCCATGACGATTTTATGACAGAATCAAGATAGTCATACCTGTGCTGTCGTAGAAGTGTTGCATGACATTACCAAAATTATCATCACGGAAGTGTCCACTTCCATGACGATAAATGACGCGTCATGGAAGTGTTTTCATCAAGGGTAACTGACACGTGGCATCCACCTTAACGGGTCGCTGTTAAGCTAGTGGGTCTGGTTTTGGATCCGGTAACCTGTTAACAGCCCGGACCAATCAGTATTTTCCACTTGTAAAATTCTCATTGGCCGGAGGAAACACGTGTTGGCTCACCGTTGGGACAGATGTCATCCATTCATTGGACAGGAGGCGCCTATGATACGTCGACAGGTGGCACGGCCCAACAGAGGCCCATTTCGGTGAAAAGGCCGGCCCGTTTGACTTGGTCAAAAGGAATGGGCCAGCCCACGGGAAGCCTATTAACGGCCTGTTCGTATATAGCCAATTACGCCCTGCTAACTCACGGCCCGTGACGGCCTATCGGAATTAAGCCCAGTAGCTTCATCTTGGCCTTCCAATATGATTCCAGCCCGTTGTAACTTCCAGCCCATGTCCGGTCCATGATGTCTTTCGGCCCATACGAGGCCATTTGTAACTCTTGGCCCATTAACGACCCGTGGTGAATCTGGCCCGCAATGAACAGTGTACCACTTTATACCCATTAACGACCCATTATTCCATTGGGCCGTTTTCAACCCGTGTTATCTTTCGGCCTTCTCAGGGCCCATTTATTCTTGGGCTCATTTCCATCATTCGGTTACTTACGCCCGTTACTGGCCTTTTCTGCTTGTGGGCCAAATTCAGCCCGTGGTTACAATCGGCCCGTTTGCGGCCCGTTAATCCGTTGGGCCGTTTTCATAGCATCATCAAATATGGCCGATTAATGACGGCCTGTTATGGTCAGCCCATGAATGGACGATTCCAAATCTAGCCCGGTTATGGCCCATAATGCGGTCTATTATTGGCCCATGTTTGGTCGATCGATCATACGGCCCATACAAGGCCCATTGATGCTACGGCCCGTAGAAGGCCGATTGTTTCTGCGGCCCGTAGAAGGCCCATTGTTTCTGTGGCCCTTAGAAGGCCCATTGTTTCTACGGCCCGTAGGAGGCCCATGGTAACTACAGTAAATATGTAGCCCATGGTTATTGTGGCCTAGTTTTAAAAAATAGGTTATTGCGGCCACTAGCAAATTGCGGAAAAAGAACTGCACTGACTACAAGCAAACAAATAAACAAGACAACAAGGAAATAAATAAGCAAGCAACTTACGCTAGGCTAACACGGCTATTACACATATTACATCCACTAGGCATCAAAGGTCGCCACCAGTGCAAATATAGGGAACAAAGAAGCATATCATATACACTGGTTGTCAAAGTTGGCGACCAGTGCAAATAAACGCCGCAACAAAACAAGTGCAGAACTGAAACCACTTTAGAAGAGCTCAAGAAACAATATCCCGGGTACCCATAATGCTGGCAAGATGCTTAGCAAGCTTATTATCTTTCTCTTGTTTGGCGCTTAAATCCTCCAGCGCTTACTATTGCACCAGAAAGTATGCATCTGAATTCTGTAGGGACTTCCTCAGTCCTTCAGCTTCCTGTCGCAGCACATCTGATCGATGTCTTTCAACTTGAAGTTGAGACTCAAGAAGACGAACTGATTCAGGCAGCGAGTTCGAAGAGCTTGTGCCAGCAGTAGTGGCCAGTAACTCGAACACTACATCAAGACATGACTTTTGGGTTCTCTCACTGTCGTCAAGATAGTTTTTATCAGCTTTCTTGGAGACCAATAGGGATGTCTCACTGTCTTGAACCTTATCTGCATTACTTCCTTTACCATAGCATAACAGGGTACTGTTCTCCAATATTTTGTCCGCATTCTAAAAGAGAAACAAGCAGACACATCACAGGTTTACCATGTTGTATATGAAACTCATTTTAGTAAATCAGTTCAGTAGTAAAGTGGATAGGGTAACAACATGAAACAAACATACATCTATGTACCATGGTCACTTTATGGTCTATATCATTCTAGTTTTTGTTGCCAAATCAAGATAGAGACA
The DNA here is from genome assembly GCF_018294505.1 of Triticum aestivum. Lineage (NCBI taxonomy): Eukaryota > Viridiplantae > Streptophyta > Magnoliopsida > Poales > Poaceae > Triticum > Triticum aestivum. The sequence goes on from NC_057802.1 coordinate 158,801,611, forward strand.
CAGTTCAAATAATATTTGTTCAAGACAAAGCAGAATAAACAGAATATAAGTGTGGGAAACTACAGAGCAATAACAACACTTGTAATGTGCATGACATGAGAACATAACTGTTTATTCAATTGAAACTGAAATCAACATAGAGCAAGTTACAACAGCAAACCAGTTACAGAAACAGGTTTAAAACATACCTGTTGCGCCATTGGAGTTTCAATTCCATCCTTCAAATTTGAAAATAGTTGGTATGAGTAAATACAGTGATGCAAGAGCAAAGGAGTATGAACCATAACTACAAAACCTGACCTGAGAACAATTCTTCTTCTGCTTTAAGCGTTGAGTTAGGATTCGGAGTGGTGGTCATCGTGCTTTGGGCACTGCAGTTCCCTTACTAACTGCTCATGTTTGGGTGCTCTGTGGTGGAGACAGTGCTGTGTCAACTGGAACTAGGTTACTATCTGCTGGGGTTGGGGTTAGAAGGGGTGCAGTGATGACCCACAAGTATAGGGGATCTATCATAGTCCTTTTGATAAGTAAGAGTGTCGAACCCAACGAGGAGCAGAAGGAAATGACAAGCAGTTTTTAGTAAGGTATTCTCTGCAAGCACTGAAATTCTCGGTAATAGATAGTTTTGTGATAAGGTAGTTCGGAACGGGTAACAAGTAACAAAAGTAAACAAGGTGCAACAAGGTGTCCCAATCCATTCTTTAGCGAAGGACAAGCCTGGACAAACTCTTATATAAAGGAAAACGCTCCCGAGGACACATGGGAATTATCGTCAAGCTAGTTTTCATCACGCTCATATGATTCCCGATCGTTACTTTGATAATTTGATATGTGGGTGGACCGGCGCTTGGGTACTGCCCTTCCTTGGACAAGCATCCCACTTATGATTAACCCCTCTTACAAGCATCCGCAACTACAAAAGAAGTATTAAGGTAAACCTAACCATAGCATGAAACATGTGGATCCAAATCAGCCCCTTACGAAGCAACGCATAAACTAGGGTTTAAGCTTCTGTCACTCTAGCAACCCATCATCTACTTATTACTTCCCAATGCCTTCTCCTAGGCCCAAATAATTGTGAAGTGTCATGTAGTTGACGTTCACATAACACCACTAGAGGAAAGACAACATACATCTCATCAATATATCGAACGAATACCAAATTCACATGACTACTTATAACAAGACTTCTACCATGTCCTCAGGAACAAATGTAACTACTCACAAATCATATTCATGTTCATAATCAGAGGGGTATTAATATGCATAAAGGATCTGAACATATGATCTTCCACCAAATAAACCAACTAGCATCAACTACAAGGAGTAATCAACACTACTAGCAACCCACAGGTACCAATGTGAGGTTTTGAGATGAGATGGTGCTGGTGAAGATGTTGATGCATATTGACCCCCTCCCAATGAGAGGATCGATGGTGATGACGATGGTGATGATTTCCCCCTCCCGGAGGGATGTTTCCCCGGGAGAACAGCTCCGCCGGAGCCCTAGATTGGTTTTGCCCAGGTTCCGCCTCGAGACGGCGGCGCTTCGTCCCGAAAGCTTCCTTTTGATTTTTTCCAGGGTGAAATACACCTTATACCAGAAGATGGGCATCGGGGGGCTTCCAGGTGGCCCACGAGGCAGGGGGCGCGCCCAGAGGGGTAGGGCGCGCCCTCCACCCTCGTGGACAGGGTGTGGCCCCCCTCTGGTGCTTTCTTCGCCCAATATTTTTAATATATTCCAAAACTGACTTTCGTGGAGTTTCATGACTCTTGGAGTTGTGCAGAATAGGTCTCTAATATTTGCTCCTTTTCCAGCCCAGAATTCCAGCTGCCGGCATTCTCCCTCTTCATGTAAACCTTGTAAAATAAGAGAGAAAAGGCATAAGTATTGTGACATAATGTGTAATAACAGCCCATAATGCAATAAATATCGATATAAAAGCATGATGCAAAATGGACGTATCAACTCCCCCAAGCTTAGACCTCGCTTGTCCTCAAACGGAAGCCGATATCGAAAAATATGTCCACATGTTTAGAGATAGAGGTGTCGATAAAATAAAATACAGACATGAAGGCATCATGATCATTCTTAAAACAGCAACATATAAATATTGTCATATGATTTCTTATGCTAAAGTAACAATCTATTCACAGTGTAAAGTATGAATCAGAAACTTCATTGAAAACTAACAAACTATAATCTCAGTCGTTGAGCAATTGCAATTTATCATAACATAGGAAAGAGTCAATATAAGAGCTTTTCAGCAAGTCCACATACTCAACTATCATTTAGTCTTTCACAATTGCTAACACTCACGCAATACTTATGTGTATGAAGTTTTAATCGGACACACAGAAAGATAGGGGCTTATAGTTTTGCCTCCCAACCTTTTACCTCAAGGGTAACATCAATAATAATGCTTTATGAAAACCCACATCCAATTGGATATATATATCAGGATCTTTCCAACACATAGTGCTTGCCATAGGATAAAGTGTAAAAAGGAAAGGTGAAGATCACCATGACTCTTGTATAAGGCATAAGACAAAAATAAAAGATAGGCCCTTCGCAGAGGGAAGCAGAGGTTATCATGTGCTTTTATGGTTGGATGCACAAAATCTTAATGCAAAAGAACGTCACTTTATATTGCCACTTGTGATAGGGACCTTTATTATGCAGTTCATCGCTTTTATTTCTTCCATATCACAAGATCGTATAAAGCTTATTTTCTTCACACTAATAGATCATACATATTTAGAAAGCAATTTTTATTGCTTGCAACAATGACAACTTACTTTAAGGATCTCACTCAATCCATCGGTAGATATGGTGGACTCTCATGGCAAAACTGGTTTTAAGGATATTTGGAAGCACAAGTAGTATCTCTACTTGGTGCAAAGAATTTGGCTAGCATGAGGGGGAAAGGCAAGCTCAACATGTTGGATGATCCATGACAATATAATTTATTTCGGATATGAGAAAACATAACACATTACGTTGTCTTCCTTGTCCAACATCAACTTTTTAGCATGTCATATTTTAATGAGTTCTCACAATCATAAAAGATGTCCAAGATAGTATATTTATATGTGAAAACTTCTCTTTCTTTATTACTTCCTATTAATTGCAACGATGACCAAAACTATGTTTGTCAACTCTCAACAACTTTTATTCATCATACTCTTTATATGTGAAGTCATTACTCTCCATAAGATTAATATGATCTTTTTTTCCCCTTTTTTTTCTTTTATTCCCTCAAGATCATAGCAAGATAACCAAGCCCTCGACTCAAGACTAATCTTTATTATATATAGCTCACGGACTCGATTACATAGATAAGGATCAACACAAAAACTCAAAGCTAGATCATACTAGACTTTATTCTACTAGATAAAGATATAACCAAAAAGATCGAACTAAGAAAAATGGTAAAGATAGGAGTGTGGTGGTGATACGATACCGGGGCACCTCCCCCAAGCTTGGCAGTTGCCAAGGGGAGTGCCCATACCCGATACTCAGTTCTCCTTCGGTGGTGAAGAAGATGGTGGTGGTGACAATTGTACCTTGAACTTTTTCATATTGTAGTTGAGGAGAGCAATTTCCTCCTTTAAATCATCGACTTCCAACTCCAGCTTCAAGATCTTGTCACATAAATCCCCTTTGCTTTTCTGCCGAAAACGAGAAGGAATAGATAGATTTTTAGAACGGTTAGCTCTCTTAGGGAGACTTGATTTCTTGAATTTCACGTGCATATCCCCAGGTTGAGGTAGAGGCACATCCTCCTCCTCTGAGCATGAATCATCGATCCTCATCAAGTGAGCATCCTCCTCGTCATCCGTAGTTCGACCATAAGGCAATAAGTCCCCTAGGTCTTTGGGTCAGCAACGAGATGTGAGACATAACTCTCTCCATCAGAGTCTTGAGATGACATATTTTCAGAACTGCGCAGAAAACAGCAAGAAAAGAGAACAGAGGATTTTTCCACGATACGGTGATCAAAACCTTTGGGAGATTATATAATGAATTTTTACCGACCAAAAGAAGTATCGTGCAAGAAAACAGAGTCCGGAGGGCACACGAGGTGCCCACGAGGCAGGGGGCGCGCCCTCCACCCTCGTGGATGCCTCTTGTCCTTCCCGGACTACTTCTTATTTTCTATTTTCTTAAATATTCCAAAACGAAGAAAAATTGCCATTAGAACTATTTTGGAGTCGGTTTACTTACCGTACCACATACCTATTCCTTTTTGGAGTCTGAAACGTTCTGGAAAGTGTCCCTTATGTACTCCTCCGGGGTTACGGTGTCAATAACATTGGTTTCAACATTTATGGGATTACCTGAGATATAATGTTTGATTCTTTGTCCGTTCACCACCTTAGGATTTGTGCCTTCGAAGTTGTTGATTTTTATGGCACCGGAACGATAGACCTCCTCGATAACTTAAGGACCTTCCCATTTAGAGAGAAGTTTTCCTGCAAAAAATCATAAACGAGAGTTGTATAACAAAACATAATCACCTACATTAAAATCACGCTTTTGTATCCTTTTGTCATGCCATCTTTTAACCTTTTCTTTTAATAGTTTGGCATTCTCATAGGCCTGGGTTCTCCACTCATCAAGTGAGCTAATGTCAAATAGTCTCTTCTAACCGGCAAGTTTGAAATCATAATTGAGCTCTTTAATGGCCCAATATGCCTTATGTTCTAGTTCGAAAGGTAACTGACATGCTTTTCCATAAACCAATTTATACGGAGACATACCCATATGATTTTTAGATGCAGTTCTATAGGCCCACAATGCATCATCAAGTTTCTTGGACCAATTCTTTCCAGATCTATTAACAGTCTTTTGCAAAATTAATTTAATTTCTCTATTACTCAGTTCTACTTGACCGCTAGACTGTGGGTGGTATGGAGATGCAATTCTATGATTAACATCATACTTAGCAAGCATTTTACGAAAAGCACCATGAATAAAATGTGAACCACCATCAGTCATTAAGTATCTAGGAACTCCAAACATCGGAAAAATAACTTCTTTAAGCATCTTAATAGAAGTGTTATGATCAGCACTACTAGTTGGAATAGCTTCTACCCACTTAGTAACGTAATCAACATCAACTAAAATATGTGTATACCCATTAGAGGAAGGAAAAGGTCCCATATAATCAAAGCCCCAAACATCAAATGGTTCAATAACAAGTGAATAGTTCATAGGCATTTCTTGACGTCTACTAATATTACCAATTCTTTGACATTCATCACAAGACAAGACAAACTTACGGGCATCTTTGAAAAGAGTAGGCCAATAAAAACCGGACTGCAATACCTTATGTGCAGTTCTATCTCCAGCGTGGTGTCCTCCATAAGCCTCGGAGTGACACTTGCGTAAGATCTGTTCCTGTTCATGCTTGGTACACAATGTCTAATAACACCATCTACTCCTTCTTTATAAAGGTGTGGGTCATCCCAGAAGTAATGTCTAAATCATAGAAAAACTTTTTCTTTTGCTGGTATGTGAAACTAGGTGGTATAAATTTAGCAACAATGTAATTAGCATAATCATCATACCATGGAGCAGTACGAGAAGCATTTATGACAGCTAATTGTTCATCAGGAAAGCAATCATCAATAGGTAGTGGGTCATCAAGAACATTCTCTAACCTAGACATGTTGTCTACAACGGGGTTCTCAGCTCCTTTTCTATCAATAATATGCAAATCAAATTCTTGTAGCAAGAGAACCCATCTAATAAGTCTAGGTTTAGCATCTTTCTTTTCCATAAGATATTTAATAGCAGCATGATCAGTGTGAACAGTTACTTTAGAATCAATAATATAAGGTCTGAACTTATCACAAGCAAATACAACTGCCAAAAATTCTTTTTTAGTAGTAGCATAATTTCTCTGGGCACTGTCTAGAGTTTTACTGGCATATTGGATAACATTTAATTTCTTATCAACTCTTTGTCCTAGAACATCACCTACAGCATAATCACTAGCATCACACATAATTTCATAGGGTAAATTCCAATCAGGTGGCTGAACAATAGGTGCAGAAATCAAGGCTTTCTTAAGTATTTCAAATGCTTCTACACAATAATCATCAAAGACAAAAGGAACATCTTTTTGTAAGAGATTAGTAAGAGGCCTAGAAATTTTAGAGAAGTCTTTAATGAACCTCCTATAAAAACCGACATGACCAAGGAAACTTCTTATACCTTTGATGTCCTTGGGACACGACATCTTTTCAATAGCATCAACTTTAGCTTTATCAACTTCAATTCCTCTTTCAGAAATTTTATGCCCCAAGACAATACCTTCATTAACCATAAAGTGACACTTCTCCCAATTCAAGACAAGATTAGTTTATTCACATCTCTGCAAGACTCGATCAAGGTTGCTTAAGCAATCACCAAAAGAAGTTCCATACACGGAGAAATCATCCATGAAAACCTCAACAATCTTTTCACAAAAGTCAGAGAATATAGCAGTCATACATCTTTGAAAGGTAGAAGGTGCATTACATAAACCAAAAGGCATACGTCTATAAGCAAAGGTACCGAAAGGGCAAGTAAAAGTGGTCTTATCATGATCCTCTTTTGACACAGGTATTGGAGAGAAACCAGAATAACCATCTAAAAAGCAAAAATGTGTACGTTTGGATAATCTTTCTAGCATTTGATCAATAAAATGTAAAGGGTAATGATTCTTTCTAGTAGCTTTATTTAATTTGCGTAAATCAATTACCATTCTATAACCTGTAACAATTCTTTGTGGGATCAATTCATCTTTATCATTAGGAACAACAATAATACCTCCCTCTTAGGGACACAATGGACATGACTTACCCACTGACTATCAGCAACAGGATACATTATGCCTGCCTCCAGAAGCTTTAGTATTTCATTTCTTACCACTTCTTTCATCTTAGGATTTAACCGTCATTGGTGATCAACAACCGGTTTAGCCTCTTTATCCAATTTTATTTTGTGCTGGCATAGAGTGAATGCCCTTGAGATCATCAAGAGTATATCCAATAGCAGCACGATGCTTCTTCAGAGTTTTCAATAATTTCTCTTCTTCCTGCTCTGGAAGGTTAGCACTAATAATAACAAGATATATCTTCTTCTCATCAAGATAAGCATATTGAAGAGTATCAGGTAGTGGTTTAAGCTCAAACACGGGATCACCCTTGGGTGGAGGAGGATCCCCTAGAATTTCAACAGGCAAGTTGCGTTTCAAAATAGGTCCCTGTTTAACGAATACTTCATCTATTTCCCTTCTTTCATTCATAGACATATAATTTTCATGGTCTGGCAAATATTGTTCTAAAGGATCATTAGCAGGCACGGCAATAGAAGCAAGACCAATAATTTCATCTTTACTAGGCAATTCTTGATCATGGGGTTGTCTACGAAATTTAGAAAAATTAAAATCATGAGACATATTCCCTAAACCAACAGTAACAATATCCTCTTCGTAGTCTATCCTAGCATTACAGTATTCAAGAAGGGTCTACCAAATATAATGGGACAAAAGTCATCTTGTGGGGAACCAAGAACAAGAAAATCCGTAGGATATTTAACTTTCCCACACAAGACTTCAACATCTCTAAAAATCCCAATTGGTGAAATAGTATCTCTATTGGCACGCTTAATTGTAACATCAATATCTTCTATCTCAGCAGGTGCAATATCATGCATAATTTCTTGATATAAAGAAATAGGTATTGCACTAGAACTAGCACCCATATCACACAAGCCATGATAACAATGATCTCCTATTTTAACAGAAATAACAGGCATGCCTACCACAGGTCTATGTTTATCTTTAGCACCAGGTTTAGCAATTCTAGCAATTTCCTCATAGATTAGGTGCTCATCAGGATGTAATGTTCCATCTCCTGTAAAAGGATTGGCTAGCAGTTTCTCTATCATACCCGAAGGAATCTCAAAGTAAACATTTTCAGTAGGTTCAGTAGGTTGAGGAGCAACTCTTTGCTCTACTGGTCGGGGTGAAGATACCCCGAACAAGCCCCTCAAAGGATTATTTTCCATAGTAAGCAAGTAAGTAGATGGCAATCCATAGATGATGTAAAAACGAAGCAATGAGAGACAACATGCATGACATGAGTAATATAACCCTGCCAAGTTTGAGCATAGACCTCAAGGGGGAAATAGGACTGGTCATCAGTCTATGAATCCTCCTCTGAGGAGCTCTCTGTAACCAGCAAGATGTCTGCTTCAGCAGGTAGCATTGTCTGCTCTGAATACCTTGTTTTCACTCCAGACACTTCCATCACCGCTTCAAATGGCTGATGCACAGGAAGAGTAGTTGAATATACAAACGTTGTCGACAAATGGAATACGTAATACAAAAAAATGATAGCATATTATAATTCACATACATGATGATTGGCTAAACAACATGGCATTGCATAATTCACATATATAATGCCTTGCAACAAGATAGCATTGCATAATTCACATATATAATGTCTTGCAACAAGATGGCAATGCATAATTCACATATATGGTAATTAGACACTAAACAGGTGGCATTCACACAAAGCATGTCTAAACTAATCAAATGACATAGCAATGCAAGACACCATACACACGATATGAGCAACATAACCCTGCCAAGTTAGGGCATACACCTCGGGGGGGGGGGGGGGGGGGAAGGACTGGTCATCTGTCTCTGAATCCTCCTCTGAGGAGCTATCCGTAGCCAGCGAGATATGCGCTTCGTCAGATAGCATAGTCTGCTCTGAAGACCTTGTTTTCACTCCAGAATTTTCCATCACCGTGTCAAATGGCTGATGCACACGAAGAGTAGCTGAATGTACTAACATTGTTGACAAATGTAATACGTAACAAAAAAAGGATGGCATGATATAATTCACATATAAGATGACTGGCTAAGCAGGATGGCATTGCAAAATTCACATATATGATGCCTGTCTAAAGAAGATGGCGTTGCACAATTCACATATACGATGAAGAAACTAAACAGATGGAATTGACACAAAGCATGTCTAAACTAAGCAGATGACATATTTGATGTATAAAGTAAGCAATGCAAGGCACCATATGCATGATATAACCAACATCAGCATGCCAATTTAGAGAGAAGACCTCAGGGGGTAAATAGGAGTGGTCTTCTCCTTTTGAATCCCCCACAGAACAGTTATCTCCCTCTCAATTATAGTCCAAAATGGGTGGAGGGGGGCTGCCTTTGCGCCTACCATGGAGCGACGTCTGCATGAAATTTTATTGCCACGCAAGGATCATCTCTTTTTCTCTACATGTTCAGTTCCATTGTGTACAATAACTGACATGCATAGGAATAAAACATAGTGAGATTATGTAAGGAGTGCATGCAGAAATCCAGAGTAATGGTAGCTGTCGGTGTACAAAAGTAGGGGCACACCTTTGTACCCCTTTACTTGTGCACGGGCAGTCGGAGCCGCGCGCCACGGCCACACTAAGCAGAGCAGGGGAGGGAAGCCGGAGAGAAGCCGAAGCACAAGACGGCCAAGGCAATGCCAATACCAAAGGTACCAAAGAGCGAGAGGGCGAGGTGGACTCCCCCGGCAAGGCCCTTGCCGGGGCAGCCTCCGCGGCCCCGGCAAGAGCCTTGCCGAGGCAACTTGCCCAATGCTAACAGAGCGAGCTACCCTTGAGCCCACGGGTTTCCAACTCAACCGACCACATTGGAACTAGGGCTCGGGAGGCACCTCCGTGGTTGCATGCAAATCTTCGTCAAGACCATAAAGATATGAGATTAGATGAGAACCAGAAGACGGCGACCCTCGGTGGGATCCTTGCCGAGGAGATCCACAAGACCCCCGGCAAGCGCCTTGCCGGGGATGACTGCAACGCCATGGCAAGACCCTTGTCGGGCCCCCGGCAAGGCCCTTGCCGAGGGCGCCAACGGGGCCACAGCCGGGCCCGCGTTGACCAAGACTCCATCGCCGTCCCCAAGCAGCTGCTAGCTCAACCAGCTGGCCAGGCACCTGCGTGGCGACGGGCGGCCTCTACGCCAACTCAGCAAGCACCTGCGTGGTGGCATGCAGATCTTCGTAAAGATCCTACCACCGCGCCACCTCAGCTGCCTGCCTACCTACATGGCGCTGCATGCACCACTGGCCTGGGCGCATGTCAAAGCAGGGTGAGGCGGTAGCGGACGGGATGGGCCTCATTCCCGCCACCAATAAAGCTAAGGGACACCTAAGCTACGCATTAAATGCGTCTTGTCCTGTAACACGAGCGATAAGCTCGCAGCACTGTAGGCCTTTCCACCTCCTGTGTGCAACTGTGGTAGCCCCTTTTGACTATAAAAGGGGGCCCTTGGCATACTGGAGAGGGATTCGGCTCTTCTGAACTACACATCTACCATAGCTAGTTCAAGAGCTCAAGAACTCTCTGAAATACACACGAAAGTAGGACTAGGGTATTACGCATCCTCGCGGCCCGAACCTGGGTAAACAATCCTTGTGTTGACTGTTATTCCTGCTCTTCTCACAACCCTACACCCCAGCAACCGTAGTAGGGATTCTTGTGACCCATAGGTGTCGTTTCCCACTGACATCTTTGGCGCGCCAGGTAGGGGGAGCAATTGTGAGAATCTGGTCTAGTAGTTAGCCTAGCAGTTCTTCATCACCATGGCTCCCAAGAAGAAGACGGTCACGGCGATCGGCTCGTCGGGAGCCAAACGGCCCGTGCTAGTGCGGGCGAGCAGCGGGCCGGTCGCGGACAGGACCCGGGCCGCAGTCCGCGAGCACCAGCATCGCTCTGGCAGTCAGAGCCTGGCGAGCGGCATCGTTCATGCGCCAGGCGACGGGCCGCATGCCGCCAAACCCAAAGACGGAGCTGGGCCCCCGCGCGGCGCGGGGCCCTCCAGGAGAGTCATTGTGCCACCCACGGGCGGCGCAACAACCTCCAAGACGCCCACGCCGGCGCCCACAGCGCGCTCTTCCCAGGGTGCGCGCGACGAACAGCGCCACCATGCTGGAGACCCCGGACACCGCCGTGGGAAGAGCCCCGTGCATCGTTCGCGGGACGAAGGAGTCCAGCATGCTCACCAAAGTGCTGGCGGAAATGGTACGCAGACGCTGGGCCGTGGTAGAGCTCCTTCTAACGTACTTAGAAGTCGAAGCGCGCCACGGTCCATGCAGCTGTCACCACCACCCACGCCAGCAGAAGCTTTGGCACGCGCGTAGCTGCTCCTTGACTTCCCTCCTGCTACGGAGAAGCTCGACGAGTGGAGAGCCACCATCCGGAGCCTCGTCGCCGTCGCCAATAAAGATGATCCGCCACCGGTGGGGCCTTCGGGCCGGCGCTCCGTCGAACCACCGCATGCCAGCGGTGGAGGGGCCGGGGGTGCTGCGGCCACGATGCACTCTCCTCCTCCATGCCAGCCACCGCGGGTGTCGGTTCGTCGTGATGACGCTTGTGATAATAGTTCCATAGCGTCGTCTGACACGCGGACCCACCGCGACCAACACCAAGTTCTTCGAGAACGAGCCGATGAAGATGCTCGAACCACCATCGAGCGCCGGCGCGATACGCGCCACCAGTCGGACAAGCGGGTGGGACCCGCTATGGACCACCCAACGCCGGGGAGCTCCGGCGGCCTACCTTACGAGGTGGGTTGCCCAGCTTTTACCCATGAGCTGCGGCAGTTCCAGTGGCCGTCCCACCGCACGTTGAAGCCCGACGTTGGCGAGAAGTACAATGGCAAGACCCATCTGTCGGAGTTCCTCAGCATCTACACCATCGCGATGCAAGCTGCCGGAGCTCGCGACGATAAGGTGCTTGCCAATTACTTCCCGTTGGCACTGAAGCCCAACGTCATGTCTTGGTTGATGCACTTGCCGGCGGATTCCATCTCTTCTTGGTCGGATCTGTGCCATGAGTTTGTTGGTGCCTTCACCAGGGGCCACCAAGCTCATGGCCAGGCCAGTGATCTGCATATCATTCCCAGAAGGAAGGGGAAACCCTGTGCAAGTATATCCAGAGGTTCAACCGGGTGCAGTACAACATCCCCGATGTTCATCCCGCCGCCGTGATCAGTGCGTTCCATCAGAACGTGCGCAACCGCAAGATGCGCGAAGAGCTGGCAATGAACAAGGTCAAGGATGTGGCCGAACTTTATGTTCTGGCCGATAGGTGCGCCCGGGCCGAAGAGGGAAGGAAGTACCCCGGCAAGGACGCTGGCGCGAAAACCGACTGTTCTGATGAAGACACCGCTGCCCCGACATAGAAGGGCCGGTGTCGCAACAGGAAACGCAAGGGCAAGACCGTGCTTGCCGTCGAGGGATCCGACGGCACCGGTGCTGCCAAGAAGGCCAAGGCAGATGACCCCGGCAATGAGATTGCCGGGTGCGTCGCCTGCTAGGCCTTGGCGGCGGCCGACAGGCCAGGAAGCTCCGACAAGCAGTACTGCAAGATCCACCGCACCAAGGGCCATGACCTCCAGAACTGCCGACAAGTCGAGCTGCTTGCTGAGAAGCAAAAAGCTGAGTACGAGAGGCGGGACAAGGAGAAGGGCCAGGATGGTGCCGAGGGATCCGGCAAGAAGCGTGGCGGCCAAGGAGGCCGCCGCGGCAAGGATAACTGTCGGGGGTTGGGTGCGACATATGCCAATGGATGGCTTATCATGGTGGGAGCGAGTAGAACGTCGCCGGTGCCTGGGAGCGGGATAAGACGTAGACATGAACGCCGGCACACTTTACCCAGGTTCGGGGCTGTCCTAGGAGATAAAACCCCTAGTCCTGCTCTGCGGTGGCTCCGCATGATCACTAAGGCACTAGTGAGTACAATGGTGCTCCTCGAGCTGTATGCTAGAGGTGAAAGAAGGCAAGGCTTGCTCTCCTCCTCCGCTAGATGTGTGTCTAACTCTAACAGGTTCCAACCCTTTGCATGGGTGCCCTGGGGGGTTTATATAGGCCTACCCCCCAGGGGTACAATGGTAATCTGGCCGGGTGTAGGACCCGGCTGTCAGTCTTTCTGGTCGTCGGCTTCTCCGCCGACTGTTGGGCCCCGCCTGGTGGGCCACGCCGGCTAGTCTGGTACGGAGCCGACAGGCCGCCTCCGCCGCTCACGGGTCTTTGTCGGCTGTGGATTACTGTAGCCGTGATGCTAATGACGCTTGCTTGGTCAGGGGAGCGTGGCTACAGTCCCGCCGCCTGGTGGGAGATCACTGTAGCCACTCCGCGTCTTATCTGGTTAATGGTGCGTAGGGCCCCGAGGAGGGAACGAGCCGGCTGCTGGGAGCCGGCCTCCCTCGGTCCGACTGGGGAGCCCCCCCGTCTTCCGGGCTCTCGCTGACTGGCAGGGCCCGCCGTCTTCGGGCCATACCGACAAGCGGTCGTGGTAACAGGGCTTCGCCTGACAGGAGTGATGTCAGGGGCGGAGTGGCAACAGTGCTGTGCCGGGCGGAGATCTCCGCCTGTACGGAGCACATTGGCCACGCCCGGCCCTGGATACGGGGGGATGGGCTATACTGCAGCCACACCCTGTCTTGTCTTCTTAATGGGGGCGCAGACTTTGAGGGCGCCATGGGCCGACTGCTCGGAGTTGGCCTCTCTGGAGGCCGCCTGCCTAGGGGTCGGCCCGTGGTGGAGCCGTCTTCCTAAGCATGACCGTCTTTCGGCAGTCGACCGTTCGGCCACCCGGCCACCAGAAGGCGGCGCTTCATCTTGATGTCTTGAGGGGCGCAGACGACCCCGATGCTTTGAAAGGTTCTGGGGCTCGGGTTAGGCTACCCGTGGCCCATTACTCCAACAGTAGTCCCCGAAGCTGGTGAGGTGCCGCGACTGAGGAGCCGAGGAGCCTCAACAATTTCCTCCTCCAGGTGCTCTGCAGGAAGCTTCATCCGACTCTTGGGAAGCCGGTTGGCAGGAGTCGGGTACGTCCAGTTGGATCTTTCTGGAATTTCGAATGCAACAGCGAGAACCAGGTGGCGTGCTAGCTAAGCTTCTCGGCCCGCCGCCCGTCGTGGGTGCGCCACGTGGCGCCAGCTAGCCGGGCCAGCCTGCAAGCCCACGCGCGCGATGGGACGTGACCGCAGGCTAGGCCCGCCACCACCGGGCCTCTGGACCCGAGCGGATCCGTTGCGGCCGAGGCGGGCGGTTGGGTTTCCCCGCGGAGTTACTGCGCGCAGTAACTCGCGCGGTAAAGGCGGTAGCGTGGGGTCGTGGGCACAGTTAATCCCACGATCCCACGCCCGCCCCCTCGGCTTCATAGCCCGTAGGCTATTAGTAGGGAGAGGAGAGGGAGCGGCGAAGCACGCGCGCCCCTCCACCCCATTTTCCCTCCTTCTTCCTCCTCTCGTCGTAGCGCCCTCGAGCTCCGCCGGAGCACCGCCGCTGCTAGTCTCCGAGCCCTCTTGGCCCCGCGCCAATCTCGGCTCTCCCACCGCGCCGTTCTCTTCGTCGAGCCCTCCATGGCGCGCGAGCATGGAGGACACTAGGACGGGTCGAATGTCCATGAAGACACATCGCTTTCCTCCGTGAGACGCGGCGTCTCGCTGGCGTGGGCTACGTGAAGGCGCGCATGCCGCCGGAGGGAGAGATCTCGCCGGCGCCGGGGGAGGGTGAGCGGGTCGTCTTCTGCTCGCACTTCATCCGCGGCTTCGGCCTGCCGGCGAGCAGCTTCCTCCGCTCGTTCCTCGAGTTCTATCACCTCCAGCCTCATCACCTCACGCCCAACACGGTGATGCTCCTGGCCGCCTTCCTCACGATGTGCAAAGGCTATCTCGGCATCCTCCCCACCATCGAGCTGTGGGGAGCGTTTTTCTACACCAAGCTGGCCACCTCCGTCCGGGAGGTGGCTGCCCAGTGCGGTGCCTTCATCGTAGTTCGCCGGCCGTCATTGAAGAACGCCTTCCCCACCATCAAGCTGCCACAGTCGGTTAAGATGTGGCAGCAATCTTACTTCTACGTGGAGAACGTGGACCCGGCTATCGACTTCCTCAACCTGCCGGCTTATGTAGCCGGCCCGCCGGCTGAGCCTCGGGCCAGCTGGGGCTATAAGCCGAAGCCGGTGTCGGCAGACGGCGCCGCCGCCATCCAACGACTCCGGGAGCTGACCAACTCCGAGGGCCTCAAGGTGACCGACTTGTTGGTTGCCTTCGTCGCGCGCCGGGTTCTCCCGCTCCAAGGCCGGCCTCACCTGATCAGCCGGATGAGCGGGCATCGCGACCCATGCCGTCTGAGCACCAAGGAGATGCCGGCTGCCGAGGTGGCCAACTCGGTGAACGAAATCTCCGGCTTCAAGCTGGAGGGGTCCTGGCAGTTCGGCAAGCCACCGTACTCCTGCGCGGACCCGCCACCTGCCATAAGTCTTTCAGTCTCTCTTTTCTTTAATACTTCATCTTGATTCCGTCTGGTGGTCTTGAGCAGTCGGACTTTGGGATGCAGATATACATGTCTCTGGCGACGGCCGCTGTCGTGGGGCCGGGTGGTGACTACGCGCCGGACCGGGCCGTGAGCGACGTGGATGACCCCGACTTGGGTGCGGCCGCCTTGGAGGACACCGCAACAGTCGGCGTCTACGGAGCCGGTGGCTCCGAGGAAGGCAGCATCGAGACCTGGCCCGACGACGACGATGAAGAGGAAGAGCCGCGCCCTTCACGAGGCGCGGGCAAGGCGGACGCGGGCCCCTCTGCCGAGCCGACTGCTCGAGGCGGTACGCGAAAGCGAAAACAGGGCGCCGTCTTGTTTGGCAGCGTGCCGAAGAAGGCCAAGAACCTGACTGCCGCGACCCGGCGGAAGGAGGCCACCGCGAAGGCGGCCAACATTCGGAAGCTCCGAACGTGCCTCCCATGGTGTCGGCGTAAGTATCTTTTCTTGTGATTTTTCTTTTTTCCTTGTTGATTCTTTCTGAGTTTCCTTCGCTTTATTTTCTTGACTTAGAGCCCCACTCTCTCTTGAGAAGTCGGCCGCCGCCTCTATCGTTGGGTCGACGGAGACCTCCACCACCACCCGGCGAATCGATCCGGCCGCCGACCTCCGGGAGGCGACGGAGCGAAATGCGCGGGAGGCGTGCGAGGAGCAGGAGGCCGCCCGCCTGGAGAAAACGGAAGTGGAGAAGGCGAAGGCAGCTGCCCTGAAGAAGCTGGCGGAGGCCGAGGCAGCTGCCGCGGCGAAGAAGCAGGCTAAGGAAGCTGCGCGCCGTCAGTCGGCGATATTTGTCACCCCTCTGAACTCCGCGCCGCCGCCACCAGAATTCGTGGCGCCGACTGGGGGAGCTGGCGATGAGCACCTGATCATGGAGAGGGACGGCGGCGATGTTGTCATGTCAGACGTAATCGTGCCCCCGCTGCCGCCTTCTGAGGATGCGCGAGACAAGCAGCCGGCTGATCCACTGGCGCCATCAGCCAGAGATGAGATGGCGACGGACCCAACTCCTGAGGTCCGCATCCCGACGCGCCGCCGGCTCGCAAAGGTGGCTTCGGCGCCACGCCTGCAGGAGACCGCCGCCGCGAGCTCTTCAATCCCGGACGCCGAGGCGACCAGTGCCGCGCCCACTGGGTGGGTGCGGGGAGGCGGGACGGGCCCTTTGAACACAGCGATCCTAGACGTCCAAGCCAAGCTTCAGGCCGAGGCCGACGCTCTTAAGCGTTGCAACAACACGTTCTTGGAGTCGTGAGCAGCCGTCCGGGTATACCTCTTGCTTTTTGACTTTTATACTTCTCCGTGGGGGCACGCCAGCGCACCCACTGGGTGTAGTCCCCGAGTTTCAGGCCGGCTGCTGAGCAGGCGGCTCGGAACTTTAAGTGGAAAGCTCCGAGTACTAACATTATCTGATATCTTCATTGCAGGATTATCACAACCTCCGTGCGACCGTCTTCAACTCCAAGGTCCAGGAGCTAACTCAATGGACCGCCGACTTGTCAGAAAGCCGGAGTAAGTCTTTGTTTCTCTCTCTGCGGGGGCGCGCTGGCGCACCCGCGGGCTGTAGTCCCTGAGATTCGGGCTGACTGCTAAGCAGTCGGGCCGGATCTCCCCGGCGACTGTTCTTCTTTTTGTTGATATTGATGGCTTCTTTCTCTGCAGGGGCGCGCTGGCGCACCCGTGGGCTGTAGTCCCCGAGATTCGGGCCAACTGCTGAGCAGTCGGGCCGGATCTCCCCGGCGACTATTCTTCTTTTGTTGATCTTGATGTCCTTTTCTTTTTCTACTTTTGCAGAGGCGAACGCCGCCCTGCAGCAGCAGCTGGGCGAAGCCAACACCCCGCTGCGTGCCAAGGAGGCGGACTGCAACAAGCTGACCGAAGAGCGTGACCTGTTGGTCACGGAACTGGCGGAGCAGGCGGAGCTTCTCAAGAAGGCCTAGAAGGAGGCGGAGGACAAGGAGACTAGCCTCCTTGCTGAGTTCGCGACCGAACGCTCCGCCTGGACTGACAAGGAGGCGATGCTGACTGCCGGCTTTGGCGAGATTGAAGACATGGTTGATGGTGAGCTTCCCTCTTTTTCCTTCTTCAAGCTGCCGGCTGCTGGCCGAGCCGGCCTCTTGTCTCTAACTTTGGCTCTTTGCTTTCGGTTTTGGCAGACTTCTTCCCTGGTCATTCTGACGCCGCCAATCGGGCCATCGAAGCTGATCGCGAAGGACGAAGGGCAGAAGGTGCGTAGATTGCTGCCAATGCCCCCAGACCCTTAGCGAGCAGCTCTTCAGCATCGAGGCATGTCTTCGGCCGGCTCATCGGATGCTGCGCCGTCTTCAGCGTGTCGGCGCCCAGGCGATCGCCGCCCTGTCGCCAGACATGCCGGCACCGCGCACTCCTAGTCAGACTGCCGACTGGCTGGAGGTGGCGGCCGACCGTCTTGAGGCCTGGAAGGGCTCTTCGGCCCGGGCTGGAGCACGCCGGGCCTTGGAGTTCGTCAAGGCATGGTAACCTGGGCTGAATCTAGCCCAGCTGACCACGTTTCGACAGGAGGCCCAGGAGGAGCTGGTGGCGGTGGAGGATGATCTTGTCAAGCGGGCGGCGGCAATCGCCGAGTACACCAATACCAGCATCTTAATCCCGTAGCGGGCCGAGAACGGTGCCGAGGCGCCACCAGAGTGGTTCGGGCTGAACCCGGAGGACGGCGAGGACTCGGCCAAGGTGATCGACTCCAGCGGCGAGGAAGAAGATGAGGAGGAGGAGGAGGGTGAGGAGGATGCGCCAGAGGTCGGAGCGGACGGCCAGCCCCAGCTCGACCGTGCCTCCAGCAATGAGCCATGCCCGAGTGAGCCGGCTGCTACTGAAGGCGACCAAGCGGAGACTAACCAGCCAGCCACTCCACCAACCGGCACCACCGACTCCACCGTTCCACCGAACCCGTCTGCTGCTCCCTAGGCTGCCAATTTTATCTTTGTTTTTACCTGCTTATCAGTCTCGACAAACTTTGTTAACTTCGCACAGTTCCACCCGCGGGGTGTATTTCAAACTTTTGTTGATTGCTGGCCAAGGGCCTTTGGGTATGTAAATATGCTCGCCGAGCTCTATCTTTTCTTGCTTTCTGCTGTTTGCCTTTTTCCTTTCCCGCCTTCCCTTGGTTGCCGTCTTGCCAACCGAACAGCCGCTCTGCGAACTGTGGCTGGGTCAAGTACTTAGCCACTTTCGGGAGGCAAGTACTTAGCCAATTAGAGTTTTCTAGAAAGTTAAGTAGAAGCCGGTTGGCCGGCTGCTCAATAGCCGGTCGGCGAAGCGGGAAGCCGGCTTGAACTATGTGCACGCTTTGGGTCCTTAGCCATTTTTCATGCGGACACTCTTTCTGCCTTGACTCCTGCCTACCAGACAGTCGCTCTGCGAGCTGCGGCTTCTGGCAGGAGAGGGCTTAAGTGCCAACACATTACTTGTCTGGCTGCAGGAAGCATTACATAGTACGAGGCGGCGAGTCCCCGGGTCGACTGGTCGAACCCGGTGCCAGATGGATTAATGAAATAACATATTGATGGGCGTAATGATTATCATATAGATAAAAGAGGGCAGTCCCCGAGATCTTCTCGGGGGACCCGGAGTCTTCGTACTTAATACAAAAGTTGGCGTGGTACATACTGCATCAACTGTAAAACCTTCGAAGGAGGTTTGCGTTCCATGGTCGCTCCGTCTCCTTGCCGGAGTCATCTCTTTTGCATGCTCGAGGCTTCTGAGCATCGATGAGGTAGTAGGAGTCGTTGCCCAACACTTTGCTGATGATGAAGGGGCCTTCCCAAGGTGCCGAGAGCTTGTGCTGGCCGGCTGTCCGCTGGATCAGTCGGAGCACAAGGTCTCCCTCTTGGAAGGATCTTGGCTTGACCTTCCGGTTGTAGTATCGGCGCAGGCTCGGCTGGTAGATGGTGGACCGGCTGAGTGCCAACAGCCGGCCCTCTTCCAGCAGATCGACGCCGTCTTGTCGTGCTTCTTCTGCCTCCTCTTCAGTGTACATGGTGACTCGAGGGGAGTCGAATTCTATGTCCGTCGAGATGACGGCTTCGGCACTGTAGACGAGGAAGAAAGGCGTGAAGCCGGTTGACTTGTTCGGAGTTGTGCGCAGGCTCCAGAGGACGGCCGGCAGCTCATCGAGCCACCAGCCGGCCAAACGCTCCAGAGGCCCGACCAGTCGGGGCTTGATGCCGGACAAAATGAGGCCATTTGCCCGCTCCAGTTGGCCAATGGATGGCTTATCATGGTGGGAGCGAGTAGAACGTTGAGGGCGCAGACTCTGTACGGAGCACATTGGCCACGCCCGGCCCTGGATACGGGGGATGGGCTATACTGCAGCCACACCCTGTCTTGTCTTCTTAATGGGGGCGCAGACTTTGAGGGCGCCATGGGCCGACTGCTCGGAGTCGGCCTCTCTGGAGGCCGCCTGCCTAGGGGTCGGCCCGTGGCGGAGCCGTCTTCCTAAGCATGGCCGTCTTCCGGAAGTCGGTCGTTCAGCCAGCCGGCCACCAGAAGGCGGCGCTTCATCTTGACGTCTTGAGGGGTGCAGACAGCCCCGATGCTTTGAAAGGTTTTGGGGCTCGGGTTAGGCTACCCGTGGCCCATTACTCCGACAATAACCAGCAAGAGAGGCCCGCCCGGGGCTGTGACAAGAAGCAAGAAGACGATGATCGTGACGAGGACGACGAGTCCGGCGAGCAAGAGTTCCAGAAGGCTATAGAGGCCATGTGCATCGATGGTGGCGCCTCGCTGCATACTTCTCACCACCAGCTCAAGCAGTGGGCGTGTGAGATTACAGCAGCAGAGCCGTCGTTCGATGCTCAGAAGCCGCTGAAGTGGTCCAGCACGCCCCTCATCTTTGACGCCGAGGACCACCCTGACCGGACAACCGCGATCTGGTGTTTGCCGTTGTTGGTTCCGCCAACGATACGCAACCTCAAGGTGAACAAGATGTTGGTCGACGGCGGGGCCGGCCTGAACTTGATCTCGCCCGTCGTGATCAAAAGGCTGCAAATTCCTAATGGAGACCTCGAGGAAACGGGCACGTTTCAAGGGGTCAATCCGGGGAGGAGCCAGACGAAGGGGAAGGTCACACTGCCCGTGACGTTTGGAGGAGAGTTGAACTACAGGATAGAGAGAATCGTCTTTGATGTGGCCGAGAACCCCTTGCCTTACAATGGGATCCTTGGCCGCCGCGCACTAGCCAAGTTCATGGCGGCATCACACTATGCTTACAACATGCTGAAGATGCCCGGGCCATTGACCCTCATCTCCGTCCCCTCCGACAAGAAGGACACGCTGATTTGCGTCGACCAACTCTACCGGGAAGCAGTTGCAGCAACTGCTGCCAAGCACTCGCTCCTGCCGCCGAAGCCCCGGGAGGGAAGAAGAAGCCCGGAAAGACCTCTCGCACCCACTCCAGCAAGCGCACCTCTTCGGAGTGTTGTGCTACTGTCGAGGACGTGCCAGAGAGTTCCACTGGCAAGAGCAAGAAATCTAGAGCTGAGCCACCGCAGACCAAGAAGGTGTCTGTTTGGGAGGATGGCACGGGAGGGGCTTTCACCATAAGCTCCACGCTCGATAGCAAATAGGAAGGCGCGCTCGTCACCTTCTTGCAGGCGAATGTCGACGTGTTTGCATGGCAAGAATCCGACATCCCCGGTGTTCCCAGGGAGGTGATTGAGCACCACCTAGCTGTCTTTCCTCATGCGCGGCCCGTCAAGCAGAAGGTCAGGAAGCAGGCTCTGGAAAGGCAGGATTTCACCACAGAGGAGATCAGGAAGTTGGAAGCGGCGGGTTTGGTGAGAGGAGTGCTCCATCGGACGTGGTTGGCCAATCCGGTGGTGGTGCGCAAGGCAAATGGGAAGTGGAGGCTATGTATCGACTACACAGATATCAATAAGGCTTGTCCCAAGGACCCCTTCCCGTTGCCGCGCATCGACCAGATTGTTGACTCCACGGCCGGGTGTGATCTGTTGTCATTCCTCGACGCCTACTCAGGCTACCACCAGATCTTCATGACAAGAGAAGACAATATTCATCACCCCATGTGGTACGTATTGCTTTTTACGGATGCCTTTCGGGTTGAAGATTGCTGGCTCGACGTTTGCAAGAGCGGTCCAAATTGGTTTTGAACTCCAGCTCCATAGAAATATGGAAGCATACATGGATGACATAGTGGTCAAAACCAAGGACGGGGCAACTCTTGTACAAGACCTGGAAGAGACGTTTGCCAACCTGTGCAAGATCAACCTCAAGCTGAACCCTGAGAAGTGTGTCTTTGGCGTTCCGTCCGGCAAGGTTCTCGGGTTCTTTGTGTCGCAGCACGGGATCGAGGCAAACCCAAACAAAATCAAGGCTATTGAACAGATTGAGGCGCCCAAGTGGATCAAGGACGTGCGTCGGCTCACTGGCTGCGTTTCCGCCATGAGCCGATTCATCTCCAAGTCCGCCGAGCGCGCCCTCCCCTTTTTCAAAATCTTGAAGAAGGCAAGCCCGATGGAGTGGACTCCAGAAGCCGAGGCGGCGTTGCAGGATCTGAAGAAATACGTTTCCTCCACGCCAATACTGGTTGCGCCTAAACCACAAGAGCCTTTGCTGCTGTATCTAGCGGCAACGAATCAAGTGCCCAGCGCTGCACTGGTGGCACAGAGGGAGGTCGACAAAGAGGCAGTGGCAACGGCGGGACTGGCGGATGGCAAGCCAGAGATTCCCCCAGCAGGGCCTGGTGCCGGCAAGGCAAGGCCCCCGGCAGAGTCTGACGCCATCGGGGCGGTGCCCGCACAGTCAAGGGTAGTGGTGCAGAAGAAGAAGATGATGCAGCACCCGGTTTACTTTGTCAGCTCCCTCTTGCAGGGGGGCTAGGTCGAGGTACTCCGGTGTGTAGAAATTGCTCTTCGGCCTCCTTATGGCCTCGAGGAAGCTACGTCATTACTTCCAAGCCCATGAGATCACTGTCGTCACCCACTTCCCGTTGCAACGGATACTGCACAACCCAGATGCGACCGGAAGGATTGTGGAATGGGCCTTGGAGTTGTCGAGCTTTGGGTTGAAGTTTGAAAGTACCTCGACAATCCAGATCAGAGTCTTGGCGGAGTTCATTGCAGAATGGACCTCAACGCCCGACGAAGAAATTCAGGAGACCGCTCTCCCCGGCAAGGAAGAAAGCCGCGATTGGATCATGTACTTTGATGGGGCTTTCTCGCTGCAAGGCGCCGGTGCCGATGTGCTGCTTGTTGCACCCACCGGAGAGCACCTCAAGTATGTGATCCAGATGCACTTTCCCAGGGAGATGTCCACAAACAACACTACTGAATATGAGGGGCTGCTTGCCGGTCTCAGGATCGTGGCGGACCTCGGGGTGAAAAAGCTCATCGTCAGGGGTGATTCATAGCTTGTCGTCAGACGAGTTAACAAGGATTATCAGAGTCTGTTGATGGAGGCCTACGTAGATGAGGTGAGGAAACTGGAGGAGCGCTTCGACGGTATACAAGCAGAGCACGTTCCCCGAGCAAAGAAAGACATCGCTGACTACCTGTCAAAGCGCGCTGCATTCAAGCTACCCGTGGAACCAGGTACCTTTTTGCTTCGGTTAACCCAACCATCCGTCGAGCCATCAACAGAGCAGAACAAGCGGAGGAAGTCAGTCCCCGACAAGTACTTTCCCGCCGAGCCCCCAGGGGCTGCCGGCAAGGGTGTTGCCGCGGATCCTGAGCCTGCCGAGGGACGGCTGGCTCCGGCAGGGCACCAAGCCCTGGCCGTAGAGACGGCCGCCCCCATGGCGTAAGAGATGCCTTTGGTCCTTGCCGTCGAGCCCCAGGCTCCAGCATGGGCATAGCATACCGTCCATTTCCTCCAGACAGGGGAACTTCCTGAGGAGCAGGAAGAAGCGGAAAAAGTAGCCCGTCGGTCTGCCTTGTACCAGTTCGTCGATGACGTCCTGTACAGAAGAAGACCGAACGGTGTGAAATTGAAGTGCATCCCCCGGGAGGAAGGACTGGAGCTGCTGGCGGAGATACATGGTGGCATATGTGGCTCCCACATAGGGTCAAGGGCCCTTGCCGGCAAGGCATTCCGGCAAGGCTTCTTCTGGCCCACCGCCCTCCAGGATGCAACGACACTAGTAACCAAGTGTGAAGCGTGCCAGTTCCATTCGAAGAAGCATCATCAACCAGCTCAAGCCCTTCAAACAATCCCTCTCTCCTGGCCATTTTAGGTCTGGGGGCTCGACATATTGGGCCCTTTCCCCCGTGCTGTCGGGGGCTTTGAGTACTTGTACGTTGCCATCGACAAGTTCACAAAGTGGCCGGAGGTGGAACCGGTGAGGAAGGTGACATCACAGTCAGCCATCAAGTTCTTCAAGGGACTAGTCTGCCATTTTGGTGTGCCAAACAGAGTCATCACCGATAACGGCACGTAGTTCACAAGCCACACCTTCATGCAATACATTCAAGACCTCGGCAGCAAGGTCTGTTTTGCTTCTGTGGCGCACCCCCGAAGCAACGGCCAAGCGGAGAGGGCAAATGCTGAAGTGTTGCGAGGCTTGAGAACGAAGACCTTTGACAAGCTACACAAGAGTGGAAGGCGCTGGATTGATGAGTTGCCAGCGGTTCTTTGGTCGATCAGGACGATGCCAAATCGAGCCACCGGCCAGACACCCTTTGCCCTAGTATATGGAGCAGAAGCAGTTCTCCCCATGGAACTCATATATGGGTCACCTTGAGTGCTGGCTTATGATGAGCTTGAGCAAGAGCAGTTGTGGCAGGATGACGCAATGCTCCTTGAGGAAGATTGTCTTCGGGCGGCTGTGAGAGCAGCACGCTACCAGCAGGCCTTGCGCCGCTACCATAGCCGCAAGGTCCATGACCGAAGCTTTGAGGAAGGCGACCTTGTTCTTCGGCCCGTTCAGTCGAAGAAGAATTCCAACAAGTTGACGCCAAAGTGGGAAGGCCCTTATCGGGTAATACGAGTCACTAGGCCCGGCGCAATCCGCCTGGAGACCGAAGATGTTGTCCTAGTGAGCAACTCCTGGAACATCGAGCATCTCCGCAAGTTTTACCCGTAAGGCTCGGCTTGTCGGGCCTCCTAGAAAGCCACCTTTTGTACAAGCTTTGTCGGCAAGGCATGTAACCGTCTGTACAAAGCCAGGCGCAGGCCCTGAGCATAAATAAATGAAGCGTTGGCGCCCTAAGTTATGGCATGCATGCTAGGTTGAGTCTCTTCCTCGGTTAGGGTTGATAGTGCTTAGCGGCGACTAACCCCTAGCCTAGAGGTCGAGTGTGCGTCTTTCTGTCCTCTTTGGTTCGCAGGGCACGTGGACATATCTCCTGAGCAGCTTGGGAGAAAGAGGATGGACCGGCGCTCCGGCCCCAGCAAGCCAGGATCGCCGGGTGCTGAAGACGCAAGGATCCAACCACGGCAAGCCAAGGTTGCCGGGGGCTGCGGATTCA
This sequence comes from Triticum aestivum, assembly GCF_018294505.1. Lineage (NCBI taxonomy): Eukaryota > Viridiplantae > Streptophyta > Magnoliopsida > Poales > Poaceae > Triticum > Triticum aestivum. Next base: position 158,826,480 of record NC_057802.1, read on the forward strand.
GATAAGTCTGCTATCCCCTGTTATGCACTTCCGTATAGGACTGGGACATATGAAACCTCGTTTGTATTCTTAAAACCACCGTGCTCCCGTTTTCCCGTACCCAAGAGCTATCCCCTGGGTCGGAACTTGGTCGTAGTCGTGGTGGCAAGAGAAATGAACGAGGGGCCTAACCCTGCTTCATCCCTGCCTCCGCCAAGATCGTGAGAATGGTTGACCAAAGCGGGGGGACAGCAAGGCCTGTTGCCGGGCGACAATGTTTATCTTAGAAATAGCAAGGATTCGTTATTGGCATGGGCCTCGCTCACGCACAAAGAACCCAGCAAACACCCTTCTTCATTAAAAATGTCCCATACAGGTATAGTTCGTACGGAATGAAAAACATGAGCAAGGGGATTACAAGTCTAAAAATTAACAAGTGCCCGCAGGCTTACAAACTAAAAAGAGATAAGGTGCCCGTAATCTCTTTCTTGTCCCTCTCCTCAGGAGGTGAAGCAAGACAGCAGGAGGGCGAAAGGAGCACCTAGGTGAGGTACGAGAAGCAGAAGGCGCCAAGAGAGCATCCCGGAGCCGGCAGAGAGGCTGGAAGATGAGGCAACGGCCCGACAATACGCGACGAAGGCGTTGGTGCCCGCGTACTCCGAGTTGACGGCCACCGCCCGCCTTCTTCGCCTTCTCTGGCCCTCCTACGCCAGCCGCCCAAGGAGGCGATGGGGAACGCACCGATGGAGAGCTTGACGAGGAAGGCCCTCGGCAGGGCGCGAGGCCGAGGGAGGGGTGACGCGATCAGTCGAAGTCGGGGTCGGCATCCTGCTGCCCGACTCCCTCATCGTCGCTGTCGCTGTCCTCCTCATCACTCCCGCTCGAGGAGGAATCTTCATCGTCGGAGGAGCTCTCCACGCAACTGTTCAGGCGAGTTCCAAGTTCTCCGAAGACCTTGAAGGAGAGAAGGCCGCCCTCCATTAACTTGAAGTAGAGAACGAGCCCCACCGTCAGGCTATGGATGCGAGCAAACGTCTTCCATCCACGACGGAGATACATAACATGCGGAGCAGGGAAGTCGACGTCGACCCGCGTACCGTCGGTCCCACAGCCCCTCGTGTGCAATCTGAGGGTCTGGGGTGGATCGAGCTCCATCTCCTCGGCGAAGGGGGTGGGGAGATGGAGACGACGACGCGGTGGCCGGCGCAGCCTGATGAAGAACTCGCGGGGCCGGTCCCTGACGTGGCCCTCCATCGCGGGGGGCACCACTGGCGGAGGCACGACCGCCGCGCCACCTCGTCCTCCTCTCCCCCGACCGCCGCGGCGACCTCGGCCACGCCCCCTCCCCCTTCCTCTTGTGGCTGGCTCCACCACCACGGGCTCATGGGGAGGAGGGACGCGCTGACGAGCAGCGACCCTCACCGCCACCGTCGAAGGCCCAGCACCTCCTCTCGACATCGCAGGTGGAAGAAAGAAGCAAGGATGAAGGAGGAGGGATACTGAAGGAATGTGGGATGCCCCCCTCCCCCTCCTTATAAAGGGGCGGGGTCGAGGCTCGGCCGCCCCGCTCAGCCAATCCAGCCGGCGAAGGCGCAGGGAATCGGGACCAACCCGCTGCCCCAATCAGCGACGGCCCGGTTTCCCGCCTCCACAGCCTACCACTTGCATGAAGGACGTGTGGCGAACATGCAGGGCCGAAAGGACGGGTGAGGTGACCGTTCCCCGCCCCGTGATCGGGGGGGTGTGGGCGCCTCAGAGACTGCGGCCCGAGTCCATCCAGTAAATGAGCCGCGCCTCCATGCCTCCCTCTTTTTATGGGGAAGGCGCGAGCCGCCTCTTTACCACGATGTGACGCATGCATGCGGAAACTGCCCCACGCATGCTGCCCACGTCACGCACGGCCCCCCGACATCGCGCGTTCGACGCAAGTCATGGGGAAGCACATCAGACGGAAAATTACTGCGGTAGAATCCGCCCCTCCTGCCCGCGCACCGTTTTGGGCCAGGCCCAACAACGTGTCGCGCTTATGTGTGGCCCAGGCCCGGGGGCTCCTGTCGGTGTACAAAAGTAGGGGCACACCTTTGTACCCCTTTACTTGTGCACGGGCAGTCGGAGCCCCGCGCCACGGCCACACTAAGCAGAGCAGGGGAGGGAAGCCGGAGAGAAGCTGAAGCACAAGACGGCCAAGCCAATGCCAAGACCAAAGGTACCAAAGAGCGAGAGGGCTAGGTGGACTCCCTCGGCAAGGCCCTTGCCGGTGCAGCCTCCGCGACTCTTGCCGGGACAACTTGCCCAATGCTAACAGAGCAAGCCACCCTTGAGCCCACGGGTTTCCAACTCAACCGACCACATTGGAACTAGGGCTCGGGAGGCACCTCCGTGGTAGCATGCAAATCTTCGTCAAGACCATAAAGATATGAGATCCGATGAGAACCAGAAGACGGCGACCCTCGGCGGGATCCTTGCCGAGGAGATCCACAAGACCCCTGGCAAGCGCCTTGCCGGGGACGACTGCAACGCCACGGCAAGACTTGCCGGCCCCCCGGCAAGTCCCTTGCCGAGGGCGCCAGTGGGGCCACAGCCGGGCCCGCGTTGACCAAGACTCCACCGCCGTCCCCAAGCACCTGCTAGCTCAAACAGCTGGGCAGGCACATGCGTGGCGACGGGCGGCCTGTACGCCAACTCAGCAAGAACCTGCGTGGTGGCATGCAGATCTTCGTGAAGATCCTACCACCGCGCCACCTCAGCTGCCTGCCTGCCTACATGGCGCCGCATGCACCGCTGGCCTGGGCGCGTGTCGAAGCAGGGCGAGGCAGCAGCGGACGGGACGGGCCTCGTTCCCTCCCCCAATAAAGCTAAGGGACACCTAAGCTACGCATTAAATGCATCTTGTCCTGTAACACGAGCGATAAGCTCACAACACTGTAGGCCTTTCCACCTCCTGTGTGCCACTATGGCAGCCCCTTTCGACTATAAAAGGGGGCCCTTGGCATACTAGAGAGGGATTCGGCTCTTCTAAACTACACAGCTACCATAGCTAGTTCGAGAGCTCAAGAACTCTCTGAAATACACACCAAAGCAGGACTAGGGTATTACGCATCCTCGCGGCCCGAACCTGGGTAAACGATCATTGTGTTGACTGTTATTCCTGCTCTTCTCACAACCCTGCGCCCCAGCAACCGTAGTAGGGATTCTTGTGATCCCATAGGTGTCGTTTCCCACCGACAGTAGCAACCTGTGGATAGACCCAAAACCAATGATAGCAGGCAGATAATGGCTTCACTTAAAAAATACAGATAATGGATTCTTTATTGTTTGTTTCCTACCCAACATGAAACTCATAGTAGACACCAGAGATTAACCACATAGTAGATAGATACTATTGATTGCGGCCCTGATATGTACCCCACAACCATTTAAAACCTCAAGTTTGACCATTAGTTTGGAGCTGACTCAGAGTCTAATCGGTGAACAGGACGGTAAAGTAGCATGTAATATTAAGCGATGCATAATGTAAGCAGACACGAAAGAGTGCGACCTCTCTTGCAGACCCGTGTAGTCCTCGAGGTCATCTTCTCAGTTGATGATGGTAATGCAATTGTCGTGGCTGCCGGCGGCAGGGAAGAAGATTTGAGGCGGCGAAAGATAGTCTGGAGGCCGGATCACTTCTTTGCTAGACCCTTTTGTCGTTGGAGTAGCTGAGCTGGGGTGGACGACGGCGCAGTAGGAGCAGAACAAACCACACAAGGTTTTCTTTGACAACTATCTGTAAGAGAAGTAATTCTGTAAGGGCTCGTTTGAATTGGAGGATTCTAACAATGCAGGGATAGGAAATCCACAATAACAGGATAGGAATGCACGTGCAAAACAGAGAATTAAAAAACACGGGATTTCTGCCAATCTGGGCGTTTGGTTCACAAGAATTGGAAGATCACAGGATGCAAAGAAGCATGGTGAGATTAAGTCAAACCACAAGAAAATGTATGGTTATAATGCTATTATGCTATTATGCTACTATCTCTTAGTCTTGTGCTTCATGAATAGGATTTTGAAAAGGAGGACAAGTGGATATTAAAATTCCTACGATTTCTCTTTCAAGGAGACACTAAAGGAACAAATCCTACACTTTTCCTTTGCTCCATTCGTTTGAACTAAATGCATGAATAGTAGTAGCATAGGAAACTTTTGAATTCCTATGTTTTTCCATCAGTTTTCCTTTCAAGCACTGGCGATTCTAGTAGGCAGGCATGAGCAGGGAAAAGCCTACACTCAAAAAATGTTTCTGTGCTAATTCTACTACTTTGGACCCAGGCCACTGCCCTACTATCTCAACTCCCAGGCTCATCTACAAATGCACAGCTCAAACGCGCAGAGATAAATAATGATGGCGTTCAAGAGAGTCCATCACGGATAGCTAAGTTGCCTGGTACCTCATTGCTTGTCATATAGTAGGAGAAACTAATCATATTTCATGTTACTATATATATATAACACGTAGAGTAAAAAAGCGATGCAACAAGTGTACAACCTCTTTGGCGAAGCCATGTCGATCTCAGCGTGATTGGCTGGTCGGTGAGGATGCTCCAGCTGATTTGACTGTCGGAGGAGGGGAAGAAGATCTTAGGCGTCTGGAGATGGAGCCCGGGGTACTGATCGGCACTGATGGAGGGTTACGTCTTTGGAGAATCTCCGGTGAGTTGTACGACGGCGAGGCTGAAGCAGAACAAGAGAGACAATGTTAACCTGAGTGGAATTCTAATAGCATCTCCAATAGATGATGTAAAATACATAACCACAAAGTGCTAGATGTAAAATACATCAGCCGCTCATCTCTGAACTTAACTCTCAAAACTGAATTTAACTGTCGAAACTGAATTTAACTGTCAAAACTGAATTTTGCTGTCAAAACTGAATTTTACTGTCGAAACTGAACGCACTAGTAGCAGAAAAGCAATAGTAGCAGCGCCCGAGGCAGCAGCGCGTGCGAGAGCCGGGGCAGCTGGTCGTGTAGCAGCATCAGGGTGAGGCTACACGTCAGTCGACTGAATTTTTCATTTCTGGTCAGTCGATTTTCCAGCCGTTGGATACGAAATCAAGGGCATGGAGTTCATCTTCAACCTCCACCCCCCGAGCTGCCAGCCACTACCGGCCAAACCGCCGCCCCCACCGCCCGCGGCCGGCGGTGCGCCGCCCCGCCCGCCCCAAAACCACTCCCCACCGGCCCGGCCATCCCTCTAGCCCCCCCCCCCGTGCCGAGATTTTTCTCCGCGATCCCCACGCCACCGCCCCACCACCACCGGCGACCACTGCCCCCACCCTAAACCCTAAGATAGATAGTGGGGTACCTCTCTGGCGAGCCCCCTCCCCACTGCGGCTGATTCTTCCATAACTCCAGCAAGCCCGCCAACCCCCTGAAATCGACTGACCCAAAAGTCGATTCAGTCGACTGAAGTGTAGCTAAATCAGAGTAGCATCGCAAGCAAGAGCAAGAGCGAGAGCAGCAGTGCGAGCAAGAGCAAGAGCAAGAGCAGACCAGGCAGGGGACCGAGAGCAAGAGCAGAGCAGCAACGCGAGCGAGAGCTAAAGCAGCTGCTGCTCCTATTGATGTGGACGTCACTGCCGAGGGAGCGACGCCGTGGAGGAAGTGGTCGGCGACGCCGCCGTGGATGGAGCCGCGCCATGTCGGCTCGGGGCCGAGCGCCGACAGCACCGTTAGATCGAATCAAGAAGAAATTGTGGCGATTAGTGTACAACCTCTTTGGTGGCGCCGATTAGGCCTCAACTTCATCCGAGGAAACGGTGATGATGCTGCTCCGATGGTGTAGGTGAAGACGGCGGTGTGGGAATGGAGGTGGCGCGAAAGACGAGGGGAACATCGGGGCAGCTCCTTGGAGGTGGAGGACAGGGTGGCTGAACCGGCGGGACGACGAGATCGATGATGGATCCTCATCCGGTACGGTGGATGAGGGACGTCGAGGTGTTGCTGTGGACGATGTCGTCAGGGAAGAGGCTCCAGCTGGGTGGCGGACGGAGGAGGGTGTGGGGCTTCGCGGGTTTTCGCGGCCTCAGTCTACGAATGGGTGGGCGGATGGGATGGGAGTGGGGAACCATGGCTTAGGGATGCGCTTGTCCGAAATTTGGGGTAAGTTACAAAAGTACCCCCACCGATTTGAGCTAGGCGGTTCTTTTGGTTCAGGGGTATCCCGGGCATTTCACGTGTCGGGATTTCGCAGGAGGTGGGAGTTTTCGCGCGCGTTGTAATTTTGGGATAGCAAAGCACGGGTTGAGATGGAGGGAGTTTTCGGAGCACAACGAGAGAAAGATATATCTTAAATATTTTGGGGTAACAAGGCGCGGGTTGAAACTTCCGGACAAGCCTAACGTGTACTGTACCAAATCAATTCGCACTTTCATTGACGAAAAAACAAAAAGAAATAAATTCACACCACACAAGAGAGTCTAATCCCGTGTACTGTACCAAATAATTCGCACTACAAATTCCATTGAAAACTTTGAATTCATGTTATGTTAAATTAAAATATTTCGGTACGTGTATAATGCATGCAACCTGCTACTCAAATGAACGTTTTAGTGCATTCCAAACATATATACTACCGCTTCAATATGAACTAAATTTGAATTCGTTTCTCTATTTGAATAAGATCTACAATGATGATTGTTGCAAAGTCAAACCATTTGAATTCGTTTCTCTATTTTAACAAGATCTACAATCGTCATTATTGTCAAGTTAAACCATCGTTTGTGTATTATCTTCACAACACACCACATGATTACTATCAAGTACGATATGAACTATGTGTACTATATGTACTCGAACTTGATTTTTTGAATGCACTTTATGTTGATTTCAAATCACAATACATTTCAAGCTCTAGCTAGATCTTCATAATCTAAACCATGTCTCATATGTATAATGTGTTTATCACATAATGTATGGTGCCCCGCCCCCTACGCCTACAAGTATTTAGATGTGAGTTGCAAACGCCACACATTACCACAAATTCAAATAAAATGTGAGATTTTTCGATATATAGTATTGTTTAGATTGTTCGATATTTAGTTGTAAGCTGCAAATGCCACACATTATCACAAATTCAAATAAAATGTGAGATTGTTCGATGTATACTATGGTTTAGATTGTTCGATATTTAGCTGTGAGTTGCAAACACCATGCATTATCACATTATGGTATAACATGTGCAAAAACAGAGCACGCGTATCGCCGCTATATTCATGCATGCATATGTTTATAACACTACGATCTCCTATTCAAATATATGAATCCACTTTCATATCAAATTATGATCTTTGTTAGTCTCTTACACCCACACAATCCTCTAACCTTTGTAGCTAGCACTAACTTTCTCTCGTGCATGCACACGCCCTCCTCGCCCTCCCCCTCCCTCAGCATTCTATCCATCACGCACATTCATTTTTTTCTTTAGGTCGTTCTCCCACAGTCTCCTCAACTCCTTTTCGACACACACCGATCGATAAACCTCTCCAGCGATGTCTGCCTACAACATACACAAGCACCTTCCATCTCCTCCTTTCTGTGTCCATGCCTCGTGTCTCTCATACGGTCCCACACACGTGTAAACTCTCACCCCTCTTTTCATCGATCTCACAATCGCACACTCCTCCCCCTATCTAGCTAGTAGCTAGGCCTCTCGCACCACCTCCTCGCTCCATTCTCTCTATCTATCCATCTCGCTGGGCCTTATTTGCCTCTAACAAATGGATGTACACCGACCGATCTCCTGCTATACATATAGCTAGCTAGGTCATTATAACTCGTTTTCCCCCACACGTCGATCGATCTACCTCATTAGTTATGTCTCTCCCTTCCTCTGACAAACAACAATTGATCTACCGATCTAGTTAGGTTTGCTTGCCAAACAAATGGTTCCCCTTCATCATCCATGCATGCGTATCGACACATCTATCACGCACACAGAAACACATCCTGTCGGGACCCCGATTCCAAGTCACATCGATCTAGCCTGCAACACCTCATATCACTTTGCGGCCTCACGCACGGTACTCCCACGGGTGTCGCCTTACCATGGCCCGGGACCATTTGCGCCTTTTGGCTCGCATATATGACAATGTCGCTAGCATCCATATGACCGAGAACCCGGGCCGACATGGCTAGTCGTGAACCCAAAGCGGCACTAACGTATGGGGACAGACATACATGAATCAACATCGAACGTGTCGGTCAGCAGCGTGCGAATCCGGGCTGTAGCACTGGGCTAACAGGACTCCGGGAACCCGGGCTGTAGCAGGCTAGGCAGGACTCCGGATGTCACCGCGTGACATTTCCCCGAAGGGACAGACACAGGAACGATATGAAACACATGCCGGCCAGTCAAGTGTCCAGAGCAGTAGTGCTGGGCTAGCAGGACTCCGGTGAACCGGGCTGTAGCGGACTACTATGGCTCAAGGAGGCACTAGACTACATTTCCCCATAAGAGAGGCTGCTAAGGATAGACAACTAGATTGTCGGATCCCACACATACCAAGCATTTCAATCATACACACAATATGCTCGATATGTGCAAATACAACATGGCATCACAACAAGACTCTACGACTCAGAGTATTTATTCATTAGGCTCCGAAGAGCCAGATATTACAAACATGGGTCTCATGACCCAACATTCAGAGCATACAAGTCAAAGCACATGCGGAAGCTTAACATGTCTGAGTACAGACATCTACAAATGAAAAAGGCTGAGAAGCCTGACTATCTACCAGATCCTGCCGAGGGCACAAGATCGTAGCTGAGGTAACAAGCTAAACGTCGAAGTCCACACGGAACTACTAGCGAGACTGACGTCTCTCTGCAAAACATAAAATAAGCAAACGTGAGTACAAATGTACCCAGCAAGACTTACATCAGAACTATCTACATATGCATCGGTATCAACAAAAGGGGTGGTGGAGTTTAACTGCAGCAAGCCAGCTTTGACTCGGTGGCTAACCTGAACTACGACTGCAAGTAACTCTTTTGAGGTGGCGCACACGAGTCCACATATTCACCATATCAATACACCACTATGGATCCGCTCCCGTCTCCCTACGAGAACGCCATCCATAGCACTCACGCTTATCTTGCGCATTTTAGAGTATCCACTTTCACTTGTCTATGAACTGTTATAGGCAACCCAGAAGTCCTTTACCGCGGACACGGCTATTCAAATAGATCATATTAACCCTGCAGGGGTGTACTTCGTCACACACGCTCTCGCCACTTACCACCATGTACACCTCGTGTACCTCGGCAACCTTCAAGCGGAAGCCTGGCGAGGGAGTCGGCCACGACTTGACTAACCACACAAGTCTCCCGTCCAGGTTTATCGCCTATTCGGGTTCCATCCGCAAGGAGATCCGGCCGGGGTGTCGCTCACGGCCCCAAACGATGTGTGCAGGGTTCCCGAGCCCACCATCCGGGTGCCACTCGGTACACCAGGCCACGTGTGCCTAGTCTGTCCCAAGCCCACCTGTACCGGGTGCCACTTGGTAGACTACTAACACTACCTACAAACACCAGAAACTAGTTGCAACTCCTGGACAGCGATCAGGTTGATTAATAAGTCGAGAGGGGCACTTAAGCATCCAATGTGTGGTAGTAACTGTTCATGGATCACAAACACAGAACTCAGTTCCTGAGGACGGCTTTCAATGAGACAACCCACCATGTACTCCTACATTGGCCTCTCACCGCTACCTTTACCAAATCGTGTTCACACACTTAGCTCTCAACGGTAGGACATGTTCACCACATTCCAATTCATTCCCGATGAATCAGACTCGACTCAACTCTAAGCAGTAGCAGGCATGAAAAACAAGCATGAATGAGTAGGCACATCAGGGCTCAAACAACTCCTACTCATGCTAGTGGGTTTCATCTATTTACTGTGGCAATGACAGGTCATGCAGAGGATAAAGGGGTTCAGCTACCGCAGCAAGTAACAGATGAATCGTTGTTGTCCTAATGCAGTAAAAGAGAGCAGGAGCGAGAGAGTGGGATTGTATCGGAATGAACAAGGGGGGTTTTGCTTGCCTGGCACTTCTGAAGATAGCATTGAGTCTTCATTAGTGTCAGCGATCACAGCGTCGGAACATCGTCTACCGAGAGGGGGCAAATACCGGCAAACAGAGGAAAACCAATCAATGCAATGCAACAATATGATGCATGAATGTGACATGGCAATATGCTGTGAATTGAGCTAATGCAGCTAGCAACAAGTGCAAGGGAGTCCATTTGAACCAAAGGTTCAAGTGCAAACTCTAGTTTGAGCATTTAAAATGCCATTTGAATTTTTTCACTTATACAGCAGGTATAAGTTGGTTTTTCATGCATGAAAGTAGCATAAATGGATAGATTGGATTTTTCTGATAATTTTTCATATATAAATTATTTGATTTGGAGCTACGGTTGAATTTCTATGAATTTTAGAAGTTTGGGCATTTTCTGGAATTTCCTGGCTATTTTAGAACTAAACTAATTCCAGAAAAGAGTTTACTGCGTCAGCATGACGTCAGCAGGTCAACGGGCGACCCAGGTCAAACTGACCGGTGGGCCCCGCGTGTCAGTGACTAACCTAACTAACTGCGTTAATTAGCATTTAGCTTAAGCTAACCTGGGTTAATTAGGCGGGCTGGGCCCGCATGTTAGTGAGCCAGGGGAGGTCAAACCCCGGGTCGAACAGGTCAAACTCGCCGGCGACTCGACGCCGGCGAGGCCAGACACGGCGGCGAGGCTCGAAAATCTTCCTCCGGCGACCAAATCAACGGCGGAGCCCATCTACGAGTAGCTGGAGCTCGCGCGCGTCGAGTGGTGCTCTCAGCTTCGCCGGAGATGGCCCAGAACGACGGCGGCGATGGCAAGCGTGGCGGCCGGCGTTCGGGCGTCGAACGAATCGACGGTGCAGGGCATGGCAGGAGCCGCGGGTGGGCGCGTTAGACCCGTGGGGGTGCAGTGAGTTCAGTGGTAAGCTTGAACGCGTGCTTGCAGGGCCGTAGCCGCGGTGGCGACATGGCCGGCGGCGAGGAGCTGTCGGCTCTGATGGTTAGCGGGGCTAGAGCAGGAAATCGACGGCGGGGAGAGAGGGGTTCGGTAGAGGAGCTCACGGCGGGGTCGACGGTGATCTCAGCGTGCTCGGGGAAGGCTTGACGGCGTCGGAATTTGATGGCGGCGATGCACGGTCGTGCGCGGAGACGACGGGTCGATGGCGAGGCGACAGGGCGTCCGGTGATGCTCGCGTTGAGGGGGAGCTTCAAGGCAGCGAGGCGGAGCTCGTGGACTCATCGGCAGGGCGAGGGGTGGCCGGTGGCCATGGCTACGGCGAGCGGCGGCTGCGGCTGCGCTCGGGTGAGTGCGCGCGAGAGGGAGCAGAGGAGGGGGAGGGGTCCAGGGAGAGAGCGAGGTGGTCGAGCGGGCGACGTGGGCGTCGTCCGGATCCTCCAGAGGCGCGGGCGGCAAGCAGGTGACGCCGTGGCGCGCGCGGCGGCGTCGCGGTGTCCCTCCTCTGCCTACTGGTAGAGGTAGGCGATGACTGGCACCAGGCCAGTGGGCTGGGCCGTGCTGGGCCAGGCCAGGTAAGCGCCAGGTAAGACTCCTTTCTCTATCTTTTCTTTAATTGTTTCTGTTTTCTATTTATTTTGATCTGTTTTGAATTAGTAAAAATACTAACTCATTTTGTAAAATCCTGATAAAAATTGTGGGCACTATTTGAATTATTTCCAACAACCCCCAATTGTTTTCAGAAGTATTGAAGCATTTAAAATATTTATAGGCATTAAATTCTCCAATTCAAATACAATATGATCTAGCTCAAAAATCCATAAATGGCCAAGAAATATGCTCATCATTTCTGGCAGAGGTTTTCACCTTTATCAAAAATCATGAACATTTCCAAAGGGCATCTTGGGTTCATTGAAAACATCTGAATTTGACCCTAGTTGAACTCATTTGGTGCTAGGGTTTAACAATCCCCAATTCAACTTTAAGTGAAATTTAGACATGATGCAGCAACCAAGCTAGTCCAAGTGCATAGCAAGGCTAGGGACGTGACAACTCACCCCCACTAAACAAAAATCTCGTCCCGAGATTCAGGCGTAGGGTAAGATGAAAGGGGAACGCAAACTAACATAATCTTCACGATCCAGTTGTTCTTCTCGAAGATGTTGATTCATTGCATCATCTTGATCTTGACATCTTTTCTTTCGAGAGCTTCATCCAACTATGATGACGGAAGAGAGGGAAACTCTACATGATCGATCTTCTTGAAGATCGAGCACTCAAGATCAACTCATGGAGTGAGACGTTGGAACAACTCTTGAGTTGAGGCAGTGGATGGAAAGAAAACAGATGACAAAGGTTTCAAGTAGCAAGGAGAAATTGACATGACTCCATAACGGGGCACCTTAGGAAAGGTGACTCGTAGAATTCTTCCCTTAAGCGGCAAAAAGAATTACTTTTGATACAAAGATCATTGAAACTCTCTAAACCGGCCCAAGGAAAATCGCAAACGATCATTTGAAGGAGTTCAGAGAAATGGCATACTCAGATCGGAAAGGAAACTATGGTTATGGAGCAACTCGGCAAACGGAAGGCACATTCCCGTTGATACCGGGGATATAACCTAGTGTCTGAGTATGCTCTCCAGAACTTGAGCATTCCATAATCATCAAGGTTTTACCAACATCCATGCCGAGGATCCTGGCAACACATCATACTATCATGATGAACGGTGATGGAGGACGCAGGTGCAAAGGAGGACAACACTTTCTCAGATTTCACCTTAGCGAAGCCAAGGGAGCAAAATCTGGATGATCGACCGAGAGACATTTAGCACCCCGCTTCTAATGTTCTCCTTGATGTTCTGGCATAACCCATTAGATGTGGTTTGGTATCTTGAACATCAAGTAGTAGGTCGGACTTTGGGTGCGCAGGAATCCATACGGGATAACTAGTGGAATAAATCCCAAGAAATCCTTATGGGGAGGTGGCCAACTTACTCAATCAAGATACTACCATAATAAGTCTTCCGGCTGGGTGTGTTGGCCACGACATCCACTTTACCGTTTATCGAGAGACCAATATTATAATTCTTGGAAAATGTTCCAACCATCATATCTGCCCGAGATTCAGATCTGGTTGGTGTCAGGAATATTTCAGACAGCACTTTTGGAAAAGAAAGTTTGCAACACAAATCGACGAGAAGACGTTGCAAGATTCTCGGGAGATGGACTACGGTAGTAAGCTCCAAAACATGAGCTGGTTCTGCTACAAACATGTGAACACGTTGTCCCCGACAAGCATGCCCACATGGTAGTCTTACAATGAAACACTACCGAGTTCTGATTGGGAACCATCATCGCGGATAACGAAGTCCTTGCATAAGTCATATGATTAGCTCTTATGAAGGAACATCTTCTCCTTGAACAAATCAGTTAGTGGCTTGATGTGCTAGGAAACACATATAGAATGGAGGCGGCCAACCTATCAAACCATAGAGTACTTTGCACATATGCGTGACTAACTTGGGATGATTCCAGAGGAAGCAAAAACAATCTTTCTCGAATTCACGGCGGCAGCTTGCACCTAATGCACGTGAACTTGGAGGAAGTCACTTCTTACACCAAACATGTATTTCATGAACGGGACATGAAGATAATGCTTACAAAAGTTTCCAACGCTAACTTAGATGTTCAACCAAATCATGGAGGAGATAAGGATGTTGTCGATGGGCTCAACAACAAACCATCTAGGCTTCCATATAGATGGAATTCCACAATTAAGTGAACACGGTGATAGCATTGGTCAGACCAAAAAAAATGTAATGGTGTATGCTCGAGGAATCAACCACGAGTAAGACAACATTACGAACATCGTTGGTTCTGATTTGATTTGATGATAGCCCATACTCAAATCAAAGTTTGGTTAAGATGATAGGTCCATTAATTGATCACGAGGACCAATCGATGAATAAGTCATCTTTCTACAACACACAACACAAGATATCCCTTTGGAAATGAACTAAGTTAGACAAGTTTTTATCTTCCAACTCTCCAAGTTGTTGTCTAGCTTGACCAACTAGCTCAGGGGTATCCAACACAGATTCTTGGAGAATGGGTGGTTTGGAAGAAAACCAACATGATTACGTTGTCAACATAGCGGTCAGGTGACAACCTGGTAACACTTCCGAGAAGATATTCGAGAAATCACGAACCACCGATATGTTACTAAGCTCGAGAACAAACTTTCTTTTCAGGGCAAGGCGATGTGATCAAAAAGAGCGAGGAATTGATACAATCCTAACTCGTTGACCAAAGAGTGCACCAGGAAAAATGGACTAGGTAACACGATCAATCTCAGGATGATGATTGAATAACCAACACGCTAAGAATGACATTGTTGTCCATTAACTACCAAGCAACGGGGTTGCTAGGAGTATTGATTTCACACATCACAGTTCACTTGTCAGCATTCCGGTTACAACCAACACGGAGACCGAGAGATGAATAATGATGGCGAGAAGTATCACTACATCAAGAATTCATGAGAGATTGTGCAATTCTCACGTCATTCTTGATATGAAAGAGGGTGACATTCCAAGGTAGAACAGATCAAAGGCTGGATTGCCAATTTGATCGGCGGAATACAATTGCTTTGACCCAATCCTAGATATGGATGAGGTTCTGGAGTTAGTTTCTCCTAGTCATTCCGGATTAGAATGGCTTGACAGACCACAAGAATAATAGGCATCGATAACACAAATGCACAATTACTCCTGACTATCAATTGACAGACGATGGTCGGAATACCAATGAAGAGGGACAACTCAAGGGAACATATATGTTTCTGAGTTGTGGATGCATTGATTAATGTCGAACCAAGTTCAACAGGTTTCTTCCAGATAACCCATGCAGAAAGGTAGGACTGGCAGATTCACAATGTAGAATGGAGAACTCATCGAGATCACTCTTGTTGTGATCTTTTGGGTCAAAGGAACTTCTGCCATATTGGTTCATGGTATTGGAAGAATGATAAACCACAGACCTCGAGGACTATCGCAAAGGTTACTAATATCCTAAAGGTACGAGCAACACTATCAACACGAGGTAAGCAGAGTGAATCTTGGGTCAGGAACCCAAGAAATAGAATGCCTACTAACTAAATTGCATCACGGGATGCTTTCGAGAATAATGGCCAGAATCATCACACTGGGGATGCAAGCATTGCTAGATTACTAAGTGGTCCTCTAAGACACCTAGGGTCATAATAATAACTCCAACATATATGTCAAGGCAACAGAGTACCTCAACTCAACGATTAGTGTGGTTAATCTGGCCCAAAGGAACATCGAGAACGGAAAGAAGGGATTTGCAAATGCGTCAGATTATTTAGAAGCCTGGGATGACTCGGACAGCATGACGGCTGTAAATGCTCAGAAAGGATTTGAGATATTCACAAGGATTTGCATAGTCACTTAACAACATCATATCATGGTTCTGGGATGAACTGTCAACACATGGAAGTAGTAGAAACTGAGCTGAGGCTTCAGACCAACAATCCTACGAGTCTACGGATTAGTAACACGTGATCCTGATAGAAAGATGAGAAGCCTAGTTCTTAATCCCCGTAGAAGAGAAGAGGGTGACTCAGATCAGAGGACATAAGGTAAAGGAGTAAGAAGAGCCTTACGTTCCCTTCCACAATCAATTCCCTTATATAACTAAAGCATTTCTAGACTCAAATTCGACCAGATTGGCTTGGTAAACCTACAGGCAGTCAGGCTCTGATACCAAAGCTGTCGGGACCCTGATTCCAAGTCACATCGATATAGCCTGCAACACCTCGTATCACTTTGCGGCCTCACGCACGGTACTCCCACGGGTGTCGCCTTACCATGGCCCGGGACCATTTGCGCCTTTTGGCTCGCGTATATGACAATGTCGCTAGCATCCATATGACCGAGAACCCGGGCCGACATGGCTAGTCGTGAACCCAAAGCGGCACTAACGTATGGGGACAGGCATACATGAATCAAAATCGAACGTGTCGGTCAGCAGCGTGCGAATCCGGGCTGTAGCACTGGGCTAACAGGACTCCGGGAACCCGGGCTGTAGCAGGCTAGGCAGGACTCCGGATGTCACCGCGTGACATTTCCCCTAAGGGACAGACACAGGAACGATATGAAACACATGCCGGCCAGTCAAGTGTCCAGAGCAGTAGTGCTGGGCTAGCAGGACTCCGGTGAACCGGGCTGTAGCGGACTACTATGGCTCAAGGAGGCACTAGACTACATTTCCCCATAAGAGAGGCTGCTAAGGATAGACAACTAGATTGTCGGATCCCACACATACCAAGCATTTCAATCATACACACAATATGCTCGATATGTGCAAATACAACATGGCATCACAACAAGACTCTACGACTCAGAGTATTTATTCATTAGGCTCCGAAGAGCCAGATATTACAAACATGGGTCTCATGACCCAAAATTCAGAGCATACAAGTCAAAGCACATGCGGAAGCTTAACATGTCTGAGTACAGACATCTACAAATGAAAAAGGCTGAGAAGCCTGACTATCTACCAGATCCTGCCGAGGGCACAAGATCGTAGCTGAGGTAACAAGCTAAACGTCGAAGTCCACACGGAACTACTAGCGAGACTGACGTCTCTCTGCAAAACATAAAATAAGCAAACGTGAGTACAAATGTACCCAGCAAGACTTACATCAGAACTATCTACATATGCATCGGTATCAACAAAAGGGGTGGTGGAGTTTAACTGCAGCAAGCCAGCTTTGACTCGGTGGCTAACCTGAACTACGACTGCCAGTAACTCTTTTGAGGTGGCGCACACGAGTCCACATATTCACCATATCAATACACCACTATGGATCCGCTCCCGTCTCCCTACGAGAACGCCATCCATAGCACTCACGCTTATCTTGCGCATTTTAGAGTATCCACTTTCACTTGTCTATGAACTGTACAGGCAACCCAAAAGTCCTTTACCGCGGACACGGCTATTCAAATAGATCATATTAACCCTGCAGGGGTGTACTTCGTCACACACGCTCTCGCCACTTACCACCATGTACACCTCGTGTACCTCGGCAACCTTCAAGCGGAAGCCTGGCGAGGGAGTCGGCCACGACCTGACTAACCACACAAGTCTCTCGTCCAGGTTTATCGCCTATTCGGGTTCCATCCGCAAGGAGATCCGGCCGGGGTGTCGCTCACGGCCCCAAACGATGTGTGCAGGGTTCCCGAGCCCACCATCCGGGTGCCACTCGGTACACCAGGCCACGTGTGCCTAGTCTGTCCCAAGCCCACCTGTACCGGGTGCCACTTGGTAGACTACTAACACTACCTACAAACACCAGAAACTAGTTGCAACTCCTGGACAGAGATCAGGTTGATTAATAAGTCGAGAGGGGCACTTAAGCATTCCAATGCGTGGTAGTAACTGTACATGGATCACAAACACAGAACTCAGTTCCTGAGGACGGCTGCAACGAGACAACCCACCATGTACTCCTACATTTGCCTCTCACCGCTACCTTTACCAAATCGTGTTCACACACTTAGCTCTCAACGGTAGGACATGTTCACCACATTCCAATTCATCCCCGATGAATCAGACTCAACTCAACTCTAAGCAGTAGCAGGCATGACAAACAAGCATGAATGAGTAGGCACATCAGGGCTCAAACAACTCCTACTCATGCTAGTGGGTTTCATCTATTTACTGTGGCAATGACAGGTCATGCAGAGGATAAAGGGGTTCAGCTACCGCAGCAAGTAACAGATGAATCGTTGTTGTCCTAATGCAGTAAAAGAGAGCAGGAGCGAGAGAGTGGGATTGTATCGGAATGAACAAGGGGGGTTTTGCTTGCCTGGCACTTCTGAAGATAGCATTGAGTCTTCATTAGTGTCAGCGATCACAACGTCGGAACATCGTCTACTGAGGGGGGGACAAACACCGGCAACAGAGAGGAAAACCAATCAATGCAATGCAACAATATGATGCATGAATGTGACATGGCAATATGCTGTGAATTGAGCTAATGCAGCTAGCAACAAGTGCAAGGGAGTCCATTTGAACCAAAGGTTCAAGTGCAAACTCTAGTTTGAGCATTTAAAATGCCATTTGAATTTTTTCACTTATACAGCAGGTATAAGTTGGTTTTTCATCCATGAAAGTAGCATAAATGGATAGATTGGATTTTTCTGATAATTTTTCATATATAAATTATTTGATTTGGAGCTACGGTTGAATTTATATGAATTTTAGAAGTTTGCACTATTTTCTGGAATTTCCTGTCTATTTTAGAACTAAACTAATTCCAGAAAAGAGTTTACTGCGTCAGCATGACGTCAGCAGGTCAACGGGCGACCCAGGTCAAACTGACCGGTGGGCCCCGCGTGTCAGTGACTAACCTAACTAACTGCGTTAATTAGCATTTAGCTTAAGCTAATCTGGGTTAATTAGGCGGGCTGGGCCCGCATGTTAGTGAGCCAGGGGAGGTCAAACCCCGGGTCGAACAGGTCAAACTCGCCGGCGACTCGACGCCGGCGAGGCCAGACACGGCGGCGAGGCTCGAAAATCTTCCTCCGCCGACCAAATCAACGGCGGAGCCCATCTACGAGTAGCTGGAGCTCGCGCGCGTCGGGTGGTGCTCTCAGCTTCGCCGGAGATGGCCCAGAATGACGGCGGCGATGGCAAGCGTCGCGGCCGGCGTTCGGGCGTCGAACGAATCGACGGTGCAGGGCAAGGCAGGAGCCGCGGGTGGGCGCGTTAGACCCGTGGGGGTGCAGTGAGTTCAGTGGTAAGCTTGAACGCGTGCTTGCAGGGCCGTAGCCGGGGTGGCGACATGGCCGGCGGCGAGGAGCTGTCGGTTCTGATGGTTGGCGGGGCTAGAGCAGGAAATCGACGGCGGGGAGAGAGGGCTTCCGTAGAGGAGGTCACGGCGGGGTCGACGGTGATCTCAGCATGCTCGGGGAAGGCTTGACGGCGTCGGAATTTGACGGCGGCGATGCACGGCCGTGCGCGGAGACGACGGGTCGATGGCGAGGCGACAGGGCGTCCGGTGATGCTCGCGTTGAGGGGGAGCTTCAAGGCGGCAAGGCGGAGCTCGTGGACTCATCGGCAGGGCGAGGGGTGGCCGGTGGCCATGGCTACGGCGAGCGGCGGCTGCGGCTGCGCTCGGGTGAGTGCGCGCGAGAGGGAGCAGAGGAGGGGGAGGGGGTCCAGGGAGAGAGCGAGGGGGTCGAGCGGGCGACGTGGGCGTCGTCCGGATCCTCCAGAGGCGCGGGCGGCAAGCAGGTGACGCCGTGGCGCGTGCGGCGGCGTCGCGGTGTCCCTCCTGTGCCTACTGGCAGAGGTAGGCGATGACTGGCACCAGGCCAGTGGGCTGGGCCGTGCTGGGCCAGGCCAGGTAAGCGCCAGGTAAGACTCCTTTCTCTATCTTTTCTTTAATTGTTTCTGTTTTCTATTTATTTTGATCTGTTTTGAATTAGTAAAAATACTAACTCATTTTGTAAAATCCTGATAAAAATTGTGGGCACTATTTGAATTATTTCCAACAGCCCCCAATTGTTTTCAGAAGTATTGAAGCATTTAAAATATTTATAGGCATTAAATGCTCCAATTCAAATACAATATGATTTAGCTCAAAAATCCATAAATGGCCAAGAAATATGCTCATCATTTCTGGCAGAGGTTTTCACCTTTATCAAAAATCATGAACATTTCCAAAGGGCATTTTGGGTTCATTGAAAACATTTGAATTTGACCCTAGTTGAATTCATTTGGTGCTTGGGTTTAACAATCCCCAATTCAACTTTAAATGAAATTTAGACATGATGCAGCAACCAAGCTAGTCCAAGTGCATAGCAAGGCTAGGGACGTGACACATCCCCACTCTTATTGATAATATTGCAGTTCTACCCTCAGTTTGTCTAGTAGGCCTCTCCCACCATCTTCGAGAAGCAACTCCATCATCCATCCAGCACTCTA
This sequence comes from Triticum aestivum, assembly GCF_018294505.1. Taxonomy (NCBI): domain Eukaryota; kingdom Viridiplantae; phylum Streptophyta; class Magnoliopsida; order Poales; family Poaceae; genus Triticum; species Triticum aestivum. The sequence goes on from NC_057802.1 coordinate 158,846,529, forward strand.
TCCCTCTCCCTCCCTCCCTCTCTTTCTCTCTCTCTCTCTCCTCACTCTCTCTGTCCCAACCTATTTCCCGTCCTTCACTTATGTATGGATGTCGACCGATCTCCCTCAAGACATAGCTGGGTCTCTCCTTCTCAACACATATACGAGTCGTTCTACCTCTCTAGTTAGGTCTCTGCCTCCCCCCCACACACCGATACATCGAGCACTCTAGTCATGTCTCCCTGCCACACACAAACTTGCCCTGTGCCCACTGACGTTCTGGTAGGTCAGTCGCCCTATATCTTTGACTTGCACACACACAATTTGATGGCTCTCTTCATCGATCTCGCACCCACCCACTTGATCCTCTCTTCGACTCTATCGATATCTATGACCCCTCCCTCTCTTCTCATGGATCGCCCCTTCTATATATGATATAGATAGGCCTCTATTTCACACACATTGCATGTGTCAAATTTTTGTTTGAGATATCATCGACACATTTTCCACAAATACGTTCACGAAATCACCCCCCCAACAAAAAACACTCACGAACGCACACGCCATCTATCAAGGTTTTTATCTCTCTCACACACACCCACGTAGGTGGGGGACGTGCACGAAGAGAAGAGGTGCGCGCACGGCGCACGTACTCCCGTCTCTTTCCCAACCACACCCACGCGGGTACACGGTGGAGCTCATATCTGTACGAAAAGGCAGCCCACGTGGTAATTTGACACGTGTACTGGTTGTCCACTTGATGGAGGATCGTCTACCACGGGTGAACAAACAAATTGCGACTTGATGCGTTATGTTAAAAAAGAGGCAAACCATGTGGGGTCTACCTTAGAGGCAAGGATCTATACACTGGAGATGCTCTGTACGTATTACTTTTGATGTGTCCCATCAACTCGCAGAACGAGGAGCAGCTTGCTTAGTACGCCATCTCCCCCGCCCACGGGCGCGGTGGCTCGTAGGATGAGGTGAAGCTTGCTTACTACGCCTTACGCCCGCTCCCTCGCCCACACGCGCGGTCGCTCGCAGGACGAGGAGAAAATTTCACTACTCCCTCCGTTTACTCCTCGTCCCTACGTTGGTTAGAGAGATTATCATATTGTTTGAAATATATGTCCTTTAGTAAATTTCAATATGAACTACTAGTACATACTCCAAAAATTGATATGTGGCATAATCCTTCCGGAACAGAACACAGTTATTCTTACAAACATGGATCATATCATATCCAATTCCAACTGCATGAAGGAAATTCTTCATTTTACTGTAGGTGTATGGCAGCTCAGACGCATCTGGGAAAGATTCGCGGAAAGCAGCCAACATCGCATCGAATGATTTGTTGGTCATCCGCTCAGATGTCTTCACCTGAAGAAAGGTGACCATAGCTGAGAATACTGACAGCTTATTTCCTGGGGTGACAACAACGTTGCATTGTTCCAACATGCGGGCCCACCGTTTTTCTTCTGCGGGTGAAAGTTCACGGAATGCACGAGCATTTCGTAGCATTGTTTCAATGTTGGTCAAACTCACTGGCTCCGTCACCACCACCTCCTCCTCCTCTTCCACCTGAGCATCAGGCAGATCAAGATGGTGATCTGCTGCTTCCACGTAGTCAATAACATTGACGTTCACAGCTTCACCATGATGAACCCACCTAGTATATGTGACCGACATCCCATACAAGTGTAGATGATTTTGCACAGTTGACTGGGGTCTTGAATTCATACAACTGCTACACGGGCAGAGCACATCTGATTTTAGACCACCGTACTCAGCTCTGATAAAGTTCATGAAGTTTTCAACCCCCTCGACATATGCAGCGGAGAATCTTCGAGCAGAAGTTATCCAAGTCCTGTCCATCTGTTAGACATACAAATTAGTTCTTCTACTAGATATTACAGGAAAAACATATATGCTTTTTTACGAAGTCCAGAAAAAATACCTAGGTCGATGTCTAAAGCTATGGGAAGATATTTGGACGAGCAGATCTAAGTAACGAAATATATGTAAGGCTAATTCAGCAAATAGATTTGAGTGCTAAATTATGGCAGGCTAATTCAACTAATCGGCCTTGGCATGCCATCTCAGCTAAGCAGATTGAGTGCAGAACAGGGCAAGGAAGCTTCTTAAGCAGAGCATATTGACAGTAAACTACTTCGGCAAACAGTGACATTAACAGCGTCTATCAGCTAACATTCAGTGCTACACCGACATGAACGGGGCCTCAGTCTAGAATGCGCGTACCATGGGAGAAGCTGACCGCTGTGCGTATCCACACGAACGTCGCCAGCGGTGGCGGCGCTGACCGCCGTGCGCCTCCACAAGAACGTAGCCAGAGGTGGCGGCGCGGCTAGAGGACGGCAGTCTACGAGAGCATACTGTGGGAGCGAGAGGATCGCCAAACCACGGCGCCGACGTATTGGTGCGGCGGGGAGGGCGGCTTTGGCAGAGTGAATGGAGTGGAGGGGGACAAGGGGGAGGGGGGTTTGGGGAATATTATTGGCTAGTTGGCCGAAGGGCGGTTGAATCGGATTTGGGGGGAATTTTTGGGTGTGGGGGGGGGGGAGGATTTTCGCGCGGTGGGCGGCGGGAGTTTGGCGCATGGTCGGTTTCTCCAAGTGCAGTCCCACGTGTCAGTGAAGAGGCAAGCCGAAGCACGTTCCATTTGCGTGAGCCGTGTGCAGGACCGAACGTGTGTGGGGTGCAATGTGACCGCGACAGGAGTGCTGTGAGTGTACCGCCTTTTTTCCTTTTAAACTAGGTGCTTCGCCCCTCAAAAAAAATTTGTTGCTTCGCGCGATCCATCGATACTACTACTAGTAATACGGTAATCCCGACTAAAACGGCACGGCCGGGTCTTTTCCCGCGCGATATGCTGGGAGGTTGGCTTAGTTGGGTTTTTTAGGACGAGTAATGCTACACCTACGTAATCCCAGTTACGTAATTAACGTAATGTGAAACATGTGAGCTGTTGATTGTAGATTGGGGGGAGGGAGGGGCCCACCACCATGAAAATCAGGGGAGGAGAGAGAGAGGCAATTTACGTTAACCCTTTCGTAGGTTCTCGTAGATGTAGAAAGATGTGAAATGCGTGAATGTGTAGTGGACGTACTATTGGAGTGCCTAAGATAATTTGTGTATGTATAGACCCTATGTGTTTATTTTACTTCGCATGTTAGATTTGTCTCGGTTCAATAAAAAGCAGAGTTGGTGATGATGGTGTGCCTGTCATCCTGGAATATAGGCCGTCCGATCTATACCTAACGGATAGGAAGGAAACTATGACAATTACCCGCACTCCTCTCCACATTTGCAGATAAGGCTTTCCCTCGTTCATCCTTTTCTCCCACGAGATCTTGATCTTCCGTGCAACGCACGGGCATCTTGCTAGTACTCCTAAAATATGCATATTATTGTGAAAGTTCATATACACCGGCCGAGATTAATGCAAACACGGCAGATTTTCATTACATTTCGAACTTTTATCAGACAGAAAAATAAAAGAAACCCGACCCTAAACCTATTCTACGGCGGCGACCAACGTCCTCCATCTGCGATCTCTATGTACGGGGGCGGGGTTCAAGACCCGTGAAGTGAAGGTGCGGTCTCCGGCGAGGAAGAGTAGAACACGGGATACAGACCGGCCAGTTGGCACACCATGCCCTGCCGCCTCCCATGCCCTACTCATCCTCGGAGGAGTCTCCGACCCCGGCGGTGCCGGACGTTGGATGGCGGCAAGTAGGACTCGTGGCTGACGGTGCTCCCGTCGTCGGCCGCCAGCGTGGCCACCGCTTGTGTGGTCGCGTCCGCGTCCGGCTACGCCGCTATTGCGTCGCGAGAGGCGACTTGAGCGAGGGCGGCGACCTCGAGCTTCATCCTCGAAGACAAGCTCTCCTGCAGAGCGTTCGCACTTGCAGTCATGGCAGACGTGGTGCCAGGGTAGGAGGACGATGCACTATGGTGTGGAGGTTAGCCGGGCGTTGCCGCTTTAAGTAACGCATTCCGGTGAGGCCAAACATCCGTGTGTGTCATTAAGTCGTCGGAGTTGGTTCCTCGGGCACCGAGCCTCTTAACGATGACATACGAACGGACGGCATGAATGCGGGCAGCTGGCGCCGGCTGGGAATGCACCGCGTGACGGCGCGAGGGACCAGGGTTTTGGTGTGCCAGGGTAGTCGGCTGCGGTCGTGGCAACGTTGGAGATGCCCTTTTCTCACATGCGATCCCCGCATGTCATTGAAAAAGCAAGACGACCCGGCATGGTCTCAGGTCCAGAGGATGTAATTGGCCGCGCTACACCACTTCGCGGATGCGTCGCCCCGTGCATCCTCGACGAGCCGGGTGTTGGGGTGTGTTTGGATTGTGGCCAAAGTGCACCTTACCAAAATTTTGGTCATGACCCAAAGATTGGTCTTTGTTTGGATGGTTGCCCTTTTTTTGGCATGCCAATGAACTCTAGCCAACTCTAGTTCATTTTTCTTGCCAATGTCGGCCAAATCATGGGCAACCAATACCTCAAGCAAAATTTTGGTCATGACCCAAAGATTGGTCTTTGTTTGGATAGTTGCCATTTCTTTGGCATGCCAATGAACTCTAGCCAACTCTAGTTCATTTTTCTTGCCAATGTCGGCCAAATCATGGGCAACCAATACCTCAACCAAAATTTTGGCTACCCAATGCTTTGATGGGGCAACCTTGGGCACAAACCAAACATACCGTTGGTCGTGCCACAACACTAATGCCACCCTCGGCACACTGAAACCGACCGTGTCTAGCGACGATATGAGCGTGTCACTCACCGCGGTCGCCGTGTCCAGAGGCGGTGCTGGAGCTGCGCCCCGTTGTTGGCCCCAACGACCCACATGAATGCTTGTCGGTGGCGAGGAGGTCGTGGGCCAGCTCCTCCATTGGACTAGTCTGTGCTACGTCGTCCCGACGGGTGTGCCCCACATGTCGGTTTCCCTGTTTTCCCGGCCATATTCAAGCGTCAGTGCTCCGCGTTGCGCATTAGGCCTTTCACTATGTAGGCCAAGCGAGACAACTTATTGTTTAGTTGAGCCGTTCAAGTATAATCATGTGGCATTTTCTTATTTCTCATTCCTCTCCAACCCTCTTCTCCATCGATCATGTCGCCCTCCAGTCGAGTCCATCCTCCCGCGTGCCTCATTTGAACATTCCGCCGAGTATCATTCGCATGTACCCACCCTAGTCCTCTTTCAATAGATCTCCGGACCCCGAGATGAAATCGAGAGGGAACGAGTGGGGGCAGGTGATACCTAAGGCGGATTCAAAATTTTGAACCGGTGATCATAGCATCCGCAAATCATATATAAAGGGTATTCAATGTTCGTTTCATTTTTGAACGTACAATATACTCCCCCTATCCTTTCTAGTTTACATATAAGTTTTATGTGTAGTCAAAGTATCTCTACTTTGATCAAAAAGGTATCAACATTCAACAACGCCCAATCAATATTGTTAGATTCGTACGTACTCCTAGATTTGTACTCGAGATGGTTTCCAATTTGACTATTGACAAGATTAATAGTACATGAGATGTATAATGTGAAAATTATATCATTGGAAACTCCTTTCACATACGAATTTGACCATATGCTTTGTGTAAGTTACATGCCATATATTATTACTCTAACATTTGGTCAAAGTTAGCCTCGAAAAACGCATTAGACCCTGTATGCTTTGTGTAAGTTGCATGTCATATATTATTACTCTAACATTTGTGTAAGTTGCATGTCATATATTATTACTCTAACATTTGGTCAAAGAAGTATAGTGGAAGTGGATCCTCTCATGTAGGTATCCCTGGCTTACCCTCCCTTTCGGTCACTTACTGGCGGACCCCATGCTTGCTAGGCCCCACATGTCAGTTACTCAATGGGTTCGGCCACGTCAGGGGATCCTCATCCGTAGTATACTCCCTCTGTTTTTATTTACTCCGCATAAAACGGAGGGAGTGGTGGTATAATAAATGACGCGGGCGGGGGATGGGGAGGGACGTCGGTTTGCTCTCAACTGCGGTCCCACAAGCAAGCAAAAACGCAAGACAAAGCGCGTTCCATTCGGTGGGCGACGTGGAGGGTCCAGCGTGCCGGGCTGCAACGTGAATCGCGACAAGAGCGATGTACAGTCAAAACCGATTGACCGGTCATCACCGGAACCACTATTCACACCAGAACCTTCGCTGCTCGGCCTACGCCAGCCACTGCCCTAAAACCACACCAAATCTCCAGCCCATTCCCCCACCTTTCGATCCCCTGGCCCGCATCAAGCGTCCCCTAGTTTGCCGGAAAGCCATGGTGCGCCGCAAGATCACTTACTACAAGATGCTGACGCCGGAGCGCCGCGCAGAAATCGCGGCGGCGGTCGGCGCCACAGACCTCCGTTCCCAAGCTCGCTTTGTGGCGGGCCAATCCCCGAGTTCTCTGGAGCCAAGCTACGAGGAGGAGGAAGCCGATCCAATGTTCATGGCGGAGGTCGCGGCGCAGAAGGCCCCCGATGGGTATGAGACGATGGACGTCGACTTCGTGCCGGCGTCCGAGTCCCCCATGGTGCAGGCGGACCAGCGGTTCAACATGGCGATACTAAAGGAGGACCGGGAGGCAGAGGCTCAACTTGACGCGGAGCGTGCGCATGCCGCTGCCATCGAGGCTCTCCTGCAGGCGGAACCGGATGTCGTGGATGTGAACCGGGCGGCGGAGGCTCAACTTGAGGCGGAGCACGCGGATGCCGCTGCCATCAAGGCCCTCCTGCAGGCGGAACCGGACGTCCTGGACTGGAACCGGGCGGCAGAGGCTCGACTCGACGCAGAGCGCGCGGATGCCGCTCTCATCGACGCCCTCCTGCAGGTGGAACCGGACGTCCTGGACTTGAACCGGGCGGCGGAGGCTCGACTCGACGCGGAGCACGCGGATGCCGCTGCCATCGAGGCCCTCCTGCAGGAGGAACCGGACGTCCTCGACTTGAACCGGGCTGTGCTCTCGTCCTTGCAGAGCGCCCGCACGCTCCGCTTGAACGAGTAGCTGGAGGCCGAGGACAACCACCGTTCGGAGGCACACGTCGACAACGACGACTGGTTCGCGCCAGCAGCCAAAGACGACGAGGTCATCTCCTTCCGCGAGCAGTGATAGTTTTTCTTTATGTTGTTGTTTTTATGGATCTTTTGCTGTGTAAAAGCATATATTTGTTATGCAAGTCGCCTGACTTGGGTCAGTCTACCATTCCAGGCGGTTGGATGAATATCCTACGTCTCCTAACCCTTCTTTCCTTCTTCCTCACCTCTTCTTCTTCCCCAACAGACCACCGCACGGGCCGTACGGATACTCCCCAACATGCGGTTCGATAAACATACTCTATGAACAAAAATTATGTGTCAGCGATAGGATGGCTGAGTTTGGTTTGTTCACATGCGACAACACGTGTCAGTGAGGGTGCGTTCCCTTGGTTGGGTTTGCGGCGTGCAGGAGCGACTGTGTGAGGGTGCGATGCGACCGCGGCGTGCAGGAGCGACCGTGTGAGGGTGCGGTGCGACCGCGACAGCCGTGCGCAAGTGTACCTCCTTCTCATTTTGAAAACTTTAGGCAAGCTTGGCAAAAATGTGTGGCGAAGTTTGGCAATGCAAGGCCTAGACCCAAACAGGATAAGTACGTACGTACTAGGAGTACTAGTGTTAACAAAGAAAGGCGGGGTTTTCCTTCGCGGGATTTAATCGATACAAATCCTCGTTTCACGTGTCAATTAATGCGTGTTTTTGTCTCCAAAGACCAAAGAGCTAACCATCTCACTCCGCATCGCTTGATTAATGCAGCCCCATGCAAACCAACCTTCTCACTTCCGCATGCATGCAGGGGATATTAATGTCCTTGGTTGCTAACCCCATCAATTTTGCCTCGATTAGTGTTAGTGGCCCTTTGCAAATTGTAATTTTGATATACTGGCCTTGTGTACAAAAAAATGGAGGTAGTAACTATATTTGACTTCCTTCCCCATTGCGGTGACGTCGACGATATCTTTTCTTTTTGCTGGTTTGGCGAAGTGCGTTCAACGGAGAACACCATTGAGGGAGACCACGGTAAGTCGTTCGCAAGTGCCGCCTGCAAGCGGAGACAACCGCCTTATTTGCATCCAGGAAGTCCTTTACTAGTACTACTAGGAGTACTAGTGCGGTGAGATGGTTTCTCGAAGAAGACGATGGAGAAGAGGAGTCAACGAAGAGTGAAATGATGGTTGCTTCGTCCGTGCTTTTGTGATTTGACGCCTCACTACTTTGTGATTTGTGATAGAAGGGACAGGGGAGTAGACTCTATGCTCTATACTGTACTACATGCGTCCAAGCATGGGAGAAAGAGGAGAGACGTTGCATTTTTCTATTCCTTCAATCAATCAATCAGGGAGCTTCGGTTCCATCTTTTTGGCTTTGGCAACACCGTCCACAATGGTTCCCATGATGCCAAAAGCTATTTTCACATTTGGCTACACATTGTGGATGCCCTTAACCATACCACTTGGTTTTGCTCCTGTGTGCTATCTATACAAATTTCAATTATATTGATCTAAAAAATTATAGAATCAAGATTAGTGAAAAGGAGGTGATTTTGCCGCACGGATGGGGGGGGGGTTTCTTATTTGAGCAATGCTACATCCACGTAATGGTTTACGTAAAGTTACGAACTGATGTCATGTGGGACTATTTGATTGGATTAAAGGAGAGGATTAGGCCCACCCCACCTGAAAATCAGGGGGGCATATATAGATTAGATGGAAAGTATACGTAGCAGCTACGTAGCCCTTTGTGAGTCTAGGATTAGGCTTCTTATTTTCGGAGGACGTTGTCCTGGCGGTTTGCTAACATGCGGTCCCACGTGTCAGTGCTTTACCAAGCTGATCCGCGTCCCACATGAGGCAGAAGCAACACGTGGTTAAGTTGAAGAACATGAGGGAGAAGCGGATTCAGCAACGAGTGAAATGATGGTTGCTTCGTCCCTCCGACTTAACTGCGGGAAAGGTGCAGCTTGTGATTTGACGCCTCATTGCTCATTACTACGCCGGCGCCATGACTGGGGTGCTTCACCCCGGCTGCACTGCACTATATTCCGGTATGGCACGTGGACCCGGTAGCTTGATGTCCCACATGTCGGCGAAAGGGACTAGAAGATTTATGAAAGCGAGCGCTCCACTCTTACGACGGAGGAGTAGACGACACGACGGACCGGAGGGGGAAAGTTCCATGTTCGCTATGCTAGAACGTGTGGCTGACAAACGGACTACGTATTCGGATTCGTCTCGTCGTTCTGAGCAACTTTCATGTACAAAGTTTTTCCATCCGAGCTACGGTTTATTTTATATTAAATTTTAAAGATTTAAATCATTTTTAGAATTTAATAAATTAATTTAATTCGAAATTTACTTAATGCCTCAGCATGACGTCAGCAGTCAACGTTCACCGTTGACCTGGTCAACCTGACAGGTGGGTCCCACCTGTCAGGGGCTGTTAGCTAATTAACAGTAGTTAATTAGGTTAATTAGTTATTAAGTTAATTAATCTTAATTAGTTAATATTAACAGGATTAATGAAGTTAATTAATTATCTTAATTAATTATATTTATTATTTATTTATTAGTTTTATTATTATTATTTTTAAATCATTTTTTAACGTTCTCTGGGCGGGGCCCATGTGTCATAGGCCCCAGGGGCCTAAGCGGGCGCACGGGCTTGCGGGCGTGCGGGCTAACGGGCGCAGGGGCGCCTGGCGCGAGGCGAACCCGGAGGCTGTTCGGGCGAGGCCATGGACGAGGCCGCCGGCGCCCACGACACCGGCCAGGAGGGGCGGCGGAGGGCCGCGGGCGGCGCAGGGGTGGAGGTAGTGGCGGGGCTGGCCGGAGCGGGCGCGCACACGGCGACGAACGACGGCGGCAGAGAGCATGCGGGGGGGAGGCATGGCCCCAGGCGGTGCAGTGAGCGGCGGGGCCGGGCGCGGTCGGCGTGGAGCAGAGCAGCGGAGCGGGGACGCGCAGCGTGGGGCACCGTCGAGCGCGGCGGCCAGCCGCAGCGGGGACACAGGCGGGGCGAGGGGCGTGGCCCCGAGCGGCGTGCGCGGGTGCGGGACGACGACCTGCGGGCGCGCGGGACCTGGCGGTGAGCGCGGGGCGATGCGTGCGCGGGCGCGCACGAGGCGCGGCGAGCGCGTGGGAGACAGGGGAGAGAGAGGAGGGGCGCGTGCTCACGGTGGCCTTAGGGGAGTGGCAGTGGGGCGCGAGGTGGTCGATGGGGATGACGGCGACGAGGGGAAGCAGGCCGGCGGGGGAGCGCTCCGGGCGTGGTCCAGGCGGGGGGCGGGGGGGCGACGGAACCAGCGGTGGCGTCGGTGAAGGGCGACGGGCGGCGGCCTCCTCCTCGATCCCGATCCAATCGGGGGGGGTGGGGAGAGAGGGTGATATTTTTGGGGGAGTGGGGGTGTCGGTGGTGAGTGGGGGAGTGGGGGAGGTTATGGGGTGCAGGGTGGACTGGCCTGGTGGCCCGGTTGGGCTGCTGGCTGGGCCGTAGCCCAGTGGGGTTTTCTCTTCTTTCTTTTTTTTCGTTTTCACTTTTGTATTTTCTTTTCATTTTATTTATTATCTAGTCTGTTTTAAATCATTTTATATTATTTAGGCCTTTTATAAAAATATGTTTTCTTTACTATAATTACCCTTGTAATATTCGGCACCCACCGAACATTTTTGTTTCAATTTTGAAAAACTTTTTTTGTTGACATTAATTTGAATTTGAATTTTGAAACGGTTTGAACTAACGGCAGATTAGCAACAGTAACTGTGGTGACGTGGCACCATTAGCGTGGGATTACTGTAGCTTGATTATCCGGGCGTTACACGTGTCCTCCATTCAAGTTCTCTCATCTTAACAAGTTTTGCCTCTCTTTTCAATCGGAGCGCAATCTGAAATCCTTCTTACCACTGGTGCCATTCTTTTGATAGTTCTGGAGGCAGTGTGCTGTTGATTTCAACAAGCATCATCCAATCAAGTTAATGTTAATTCCTTCCATTTTCAGTTGGAGTGTTGTTCGAAATATTTCATTCTTATCCCGTCTATATCTTGTTTTAACCGGAGTGGTTTCATTGGCTATCTTGTCATTCTCGCTGTATTCCTTGTTCCTCTTGTCCAACGGACTGTTTGCAGTCTCATTCATCTCTGTTTTTTTCTTTCAAGTTGTTCAATCTCCCAAGGTTCATGGTTTCATTCATTTGTCAATGAAGCAACTTAGTTTTACCTCTTCTCTTCCACTTCCGTTCCTCTCCGGTGCCATCCTAGATCTCGGGATGAGATCCTCTTGTAGTGGTGGAGTGTTGTAACGCCCCGAGACCGACGCTCCAGAAGACTTCCAGATGCTCTGAGTTTCGTCGTGTGATTTGTTTTGTTTGTTGCATCTCTTGCATTGCATCATGTCATCATGCAACCCATTTTAAAAACTCAGATAAATAAATTGTATGGATCTTCGATCCATTTAAATCGAGGGAATTCACATGGTGTTTTCTCTTTATAACATATCCTCCCAATATTATTAGGGAGCTATAACAAAGTATTCCATTCTTTGGGAATCACCATAACACACGTGCAAAATAAATCCTATGCCTTTTCTGCTTTGAGTCGATCTCTCTAACCTTGCCAATAATTCTTTTCCCATTTATCGAGGCTCTTCCTAAATTCCCAACATTTTTGGACTCTTCAATACCTTGAACTTATTCAAACCATTTGAATTAAATTCAAATGAATTTGAATTTAGATCTTTCAATCATGACCTTTTCTATTTTCTCAGAATAAGCACATTTTTGTGAGTCCGGGAAAATTATCCGCGTGTCCAACTTCTTCCCCTAACCTCTCTTTCTTTTCTTTCTTATCTCCGTTTTGTTTTTATTTTCTTTAGAGTGGGAGAGAGAGCATAGCCCAGTAGGCCTCCCTAGGCCCAATCCATCCCCGCCGGCCTCTTGGACCTCCACCCAGACCGGCCCAACCTCCCCTAGGCCCAACGGCTCCCTATCTAACTCTAGCCCGCTCAATCTCTCTCTGCCCGATCCCCTCTCTCCCCTTCGTTCTCCTCCTGGCGCCACCACTCGCAGGAAGAGAGAGGAGCAGAGCCCTCGTGCTTGACGCCTTCCCTTCTACGGCTGCTCGCGGCTGCCGGCCGATGCCATCTGCACCTCGATCCCCTTTCTGCCCACTCGTTCCCCTCCTCGCGCCAGGGAGAGGAGCTCCCTCGTCCTCGCCGTCCTTCGACTCATCGTCGCTCCCTTACCGTCTCCGGCGCCGCGCTGGTGAGCGCCACTGCCGGAGCTGCTCCTTCTGCCGCGAGCTACCCGAGCCGTCAAGCCTCGTCCTCGACCTCCTCCCTCGCGCAGTTCCTTCCCTGCCTACTGCTTGAGGAGATGACCAGCCAGCGCCTCCACCGTCGCTGCGCCGCGCCCTCAAGCTCCAGCGCCGCGCCTCTACTCTGCCTTTCGCCCTGCTGCCCCGACGAGCCTCGTCCTCGTTGCCTTGCTGCTGCCGGACCCCGAGTTCGCCTTCCACCCCGATGGCGCCCAAGGCCCCATGTCGCCATGGCCTCTGCTGATGTTGTGCTGTTGCTCCACACACGCCCCTGCTTGCTGCTTCGACTCCGTGTCCGAGCTCCGTTTTTCGTCATGGATGTGGGGTAGCTGCTGAACCTCGCCATGGTTCTATCCAACACCGCAAGTCCGACGCCAGGAGCACTTCATGTTCGGCTACTTGTAACAGCAAGTACCACTATGGCCGGACACCTCGGTCCCATCAAGTACCCTTTGGATGCGCCAAGTTCCGCGACGCCGCATAAGTGTCTTCTTGAACGTGTACGACTACGTAGATTCGCCAAGTACCGCGACATCCGGAGCCCCCGGATACACCAAGTTCATCTACGACCGTGTACCACTACCATCGCCGAAGACCTGCGTACAACTATGGCCCGTGCACCACTACTTCCCTCAACAAACTTGATCCGTTCCGAAAGGCACGCTTCGAAGGTATAACCCCGAGACGACGCCCGTGAACGAATGCATGTGTGTTGTACGAGATGCTCGTGTTAGCACCATGTCCGAGAGAGGTCTTTGCACGTTCCTCGTTTGCCATGCCGCCGTCCCGTGGGAACCCGGAATCCGGGAGCACCCGACCATCCTTGCATGACACGCTCACGCCCACTTCTTTTGCACCGGTATCTCTGTGAGCTATCAGAACCGATATGTTGCTGTGACATCATTTTCGGATTCGTTGCCATGGCACACGTTTCGTTCCGCCATGGTGACCAAATGCTTCATAACATGCTCATGTCAACATTTTCATAAAATTCCATAAACTTGTATATGTCATCCGCATCATGATAACAACATTTAAAATGTCTAAAATTGATGTTTGCATTAAAATTGCTAAATGACATGGGGATTTTCCGGAATTGTTGTTTGTTGTTCCGGCCTCATTTAAACTTGCCTAAATAGATAGTTTATTTATTCTTCACCCCTTGCCATGTTGAATAACATTTAATATTGTTGGGTAGCTTAAACGAGAGCGAACTAAATAACTCGAATGTGGTGTTTCGTCAATATGCAACTTGTTACATATTGAGCTCCACTTAATTTGTAGTATTGTTTGTGCACTTTGCCATGCCATGCCTACTTAAACCGGACATGCATCATACTTGTTTGTGCATCATGCCATGTGTATTTGGTGGTTGTTTACTATGTTGTTTGTTTCTTTCCGGGTTGCTCCTCTCGTTAGCTTCGGTTTTGTTCCGGAGTTGTGAGGATTCGTTCGACTACGTCTGTTTGTCTTCTTCATGGGCTCGTTCTTCTTCCTAGCGGGATTTCAGGCAAGATGACCATACCCTCGAAATCACTTCTATCTTTGCTTGCTAGTTGTTCACTCTATTGCTATGCCGCGCTACCTACCACTTGCTATATCATGCCTCCCATATTGCCATGTCAAGCCTCTAACCCACCTTTCCTAGCAAACTGTTGTTTGGCTATGTTACCGCTTTTGCTCAGCCCCTCTTATAGCGTTGCTAGATTGCAGCTGAAGATGTAGGTTGTTCCTTGTTGGAACATGGATATTTTTGGGATATCACAATATCTCTTATATTTAATTAATGCATCTATATACTTGGTAAAGGGTGGAAGGCTCAGCCTTATGCCTGGTGTTTTGTTCCACTCTTGCCGCCCTAGTTTTCCGTCATACCGGTGTTATGTTCCTTGATTTTGCATTCCTTACGCGGTTGGGTGATTTATGGGACCCCCTTGACAGTTCGCTTTGAATAAAACTCCTCCAGCAAGGCCCAACCTTGGTTTTAACATTTGCCACCTAAGCCTTTTCCCTTGGGTTCTGCAGACTAGAGGGTCATCTTTATTTAACCCCCCGGGCCAGTGCTCCTTCGAGTGTTGGTCCGAACCGAGCAGCCTGCGGGGCCACCTCGGGGAAACTCGAGGCCTGGTTGTACTCGTAGCTTGACTTATCCGGTGTGCGCTAAGAACGAGATATGTGCAGCTCCTATCGGGATTTGTCGGCACATCGGGCGGCTTTGCTGGTCTTGTTTTCTCAACGGTGTTTATTCCATCTGCCCCAAGTTGCCTTTGTTTTCCCGCCCTCCCACCTTCTTTCTTCAACAACTCAGATTTCTTAATCATGTATCCATCTTATGGATGTGAAGTTTCTCCATTCTTTTCCATAAATGTTCTTATCTGGTGATTCTCAGGAAGATGCTCAAGAAGCTTCAAGGTTATCATTCTTCATTCTCGTATTATTTTCCGGTGGATTCAATTGAAGCTTTCACTGTTGATTATAGCCCTTTCCTCCTTTCAAATGCTTTCTCATGCCGGTATATCTCTTAATCATTCCCCGCTTGCTATTCAATTGTTCCGGAGTGCTGAAGATATCTCTGAAGATTCGTGTTTCCACTCCGCATCAATTCTAACTATTTCGTGGTTGTTACCTCATTCAAGCCATTTAATTCAACCGGTGCTATCTCCTTTTCAAGTAATCATTTCAACGGTGTTTCTTTTGAGTGGGCTCTAACCCACATGTCTTTTCCCAGGATCTTACTTGACTCTTCTAATTCTTTTCGGAGTTATTCTCAAATTCATTGCAAAGTTTGACGTAAGAATGAATTGTCACCAGTCAAATGTCTTTCTCCAAGATCTTTCAAATTCTTTTCATCGTTGGTTCAACCTTTCCAAATTTTCATTCCAGAGTGCCTTAAAAATTCATGGTGGTGTTTCTCATCGTCATTCTCAACATTTCAAGATCAAGGTAGTGATTCTCCTAAATCTTGGACCGTTCTCTTGAAGATTCATAGTTCTAGCTTATGCCATCCTCTCATAATTGTTTTTCGATTTTGAGAATTCTTTTCACCCATCCGGAGCAATTCATGAGTCTTTTCAGTTTGATTCTCCGAAGGCCATCATTTCAGAAGATTTAGTCCTTCTCAACATTCAACTCTCGTTCTCCAAATCTTACCGGTGCATCATTCAAGTATTCTCTAATCAATTCATGATCTCTTCGTTTCACTTATATCTAAATTCTGTCTAGTATCTTTATTCGTTTTCTAATTCTTCTCGGTGAATTGTGCCTTTGCTACTTTCATTTCCAATTATTACGGTAGTTCGTTCAAGAGTTCTCTTCCTTGGTTATCATATCAATTCATTAATTCTTTCCAATCCTACCGGCGGATTGTTGAAGACTTTTCTCAAGTTCACGCTATAACTCTCTTAATCCTTTCTACGAGAATAAGTAGTATGCCAAATCCGTTGCTTGTCATCAATTTAAATTGGTGAAGGATATGCATAACGCAATTCTTATTATGTTTTCATCCAAGTGATCTAGTTTCTTCTTTCCAGAGTTGTTCATCATGTCACATTTCTTGGTTCGAGAGGCTTCATCTTTTTCTTTTCCGAAGTTCCAAGTTTTCCGCTTTATCTCGTCGCGAAGCTCCATCTAAATCATTGCAAGGATCACCTTGCTCTTTCAACTTCTCTTCCTTTCTATCATTCTTTTATTACGGGAGATCTCACGAAGGCTCTACATGGTGGTTCATCAAGGATCCCTTTCATTCTTCAATTGTTCATCAAGATTTCTCACGGAGTTAAGATCCGCCAAGCTATACTCTAAAATAAACATGGTGTTCAACACACGTTTTGTTTTGGGGAGTTCAAGTATTCTTCATCTTGCATTCCGAAGTGCAATTCTTCCTACCTTATCTTTTGAGATGGTAATACGTCATTCTTGACAATTTCTTTTCGTGCTTCATGATTCACATGTTGTCAAGAATGAGGTATTTTAAATCCATTAATCTCTTCGTTTGAGTTATCTTGTGTCATATTTCACTTAAAGCATTTCCTAAGGAATGTTACTATTGTGGTGCTTATCAATGATCTAAGTTATCTCTTTATCATCTTGGTGGAAGAAGTTTTTCATCTCTTTGGTGTTCTCAATCAAATTAATTGATACCACTAGTGGCTGGTTATAACCTCAAATGTTGGATGTTTTCCATAAGCCCACAACAAGCGTCTTTTCGTTGTTGATTTTCCAACAACTCCGTTCAACCCTTCTTCGTAAGGATGTTCTCAAATTCATTTCTAGTAGAAGATGTTCTTCTTCTTTGTTCTTTTCACTCCATTATTCATTCCGGAGGCTTTCTGATATTGCTCTCTTCGAACCATCATCTTTTCATATCAAGATCATGTTCTCTTTTCCTTTCTGGCCCAATTAACAGGAGTGTCGTGTCCTCCATTCAAGTTCTCTCATCTTAACAAGTTTTGCCTCTCTATTCAATCGGAGCGCTATCTAAAATCCTTCTTACCACTGGTGCCATTCTTTTTATAGTTCCGGAGGCAGTGTGTTGTTGATTTCAACAAGCATCATCCAATCAAGTTAATGTTAATTCCTTCCATTTTCAGCTGGAGTGCTGTTTGAAATATTTCATTCTTATCCCCTCTATATCTTGTTTTAACCAGAGTGGTTTCATTGGCTATCTTGTCATTCTCGCTGTATTCCTTGTTCCTCTTGTCCAACGGACTGTTTGCAGTCTCATTCATCTCTGTTGTATTATTTCTTTCAAGTTGTTCAATCTCCCAAGGTTCGTGGTTTCATTCGTTTGTCAATGAAGCAACTTAGTTTTACCTCTTCTCTTCCTCTTCCGTTTCTCTCCGGTGCCATCCTAGATCTCGGGACGAGATCCTCTTGTAGTGGTGGAGTGTTGTAACGCCCCGAGACCGACGCTCCAGAAGACTTCCAGATGCTCTGAGTTTCGTCGTGTGATTTGTTTTGTTTGTTGCATCTCTTGCATTGCATCATGTCATCATGCAACCCTTTTTAAAAACTTAGATAAATAAATTGTATGGATCTTCGATCCATTTAAATCGAGGGAATTCACATGGTGCTTTCTCTTTATAACATATCCTCCCAATATTATTAGGGAGCTATAACAATGTATTCCATTCTTTGGGAATCACCATAACACACGTGCAAAATAAATCCTATGCCTTTTCTGCTTTGAGTCGATCTCTCTAACCTTGCCAATAATTATTTTCCCATTTATCGAGGCTCTTCCTAAATTCCCAACATTTTTGGACTCTTCAATACCTTGAACTTATTCATACCACTTGCATTAAATTCAAATGAATTTGAATTTAGATCTTTCAATCATGGCCTTTTCTATTTTCTCGGAATAAGCACATTTTTGTGAGTCTGGGAAAATTATCTGCGTGTCCAACTTCTTCCCTAACCCCTCTTTCTTTTTCTTCTCCGTTTTGTTTTTATTTTCTTTAGAGTGGGAGAGAGAGCATAGCCCAGTAGGCCTCCCTAGGCCCAATCCATCCCCGCCGGCCTCTTGGACCTCCACCCAGACCGGCCCAACCTCACCTAGGCCCAATAGCTCCCTATCTAACTCTAGCCCGCTCAACCTCTCTCTGCCCGATCCCCTCTCTCCCCTTTGTTCTCCTCCAGGCGCCGCCACTCGCAGGGAGAGAGAGGAGCAGAGCCCTCATGCTCGACGCCTTCCCTTCTACGGCTGCTCGCGGCTGCCTCCCGATGCCATCTGCGCCTCGATCCCCTTTCCGCCCACTCGTGCCCCTCCTCGCACCAGGGAGAGGAGCTCCCTCGTCCTCGACGTCCTTCGGCTCGTCGTCGCTCCCTTGCCGTCTCCGGTGCCGCGCTGGTGAGTGCCACTGCCGGAGCTGCTCCTTCTGCCGCGCGCTACCCGAGCCGTCAAGCCTCGTCCTCGACCTCCTCCCTCGCGCGGTTCCTTCCCTGCTTCCTGCTTGAGGAGACGACCAACCAGCACCTCCACCGTCGCTGCCCCGCGCCCTCAAGCTCCAGCGCCGCGCCTCTGCTCTGCCTTTCGCCCTACTGCCTCGACGAGCCTCGTCCTCGTTGCCTTGCTGCTGCCGGACCCCGAGTTCGCCTTCCACCCCGATGGCGCCCAAGGCCCCATGTCGCCATGGCCTCTGCTGATGTTGTGCTGTTGCTCCACACACGCCCCTGCTTGCTGCTTCGACTCCGTGCCCGAGCTCCATTTTTCGTCATGGACGTGGGGTAGCTGCTGAACCTCGCCATGGTTCTGTCCAACGCCGCAAGTCCGACGCCAGGAGCACTTCAAGTTCGGCTACATGTAACAGCAAGTACCACTATGGCCGGAGACCTTGGACCCGTCAAGTACCCTTTGGATGCGCCAAGTTCCACGACGCCGCATAAGTGTCTTCTTGAACATGTACAACTACGTAGATTCGCCAAGTACCGCGACATTCGGAGCCCCCGGATACGCCAAGTTCCTCTACGACCGTGTACCACTACCATCGCCGAAGACCCGTGTACAACTACGGCCCGTGCACCATTACTTCCCTCAACGAACTTGATCCGTTCCGAAAGGCACGCTTCGAAGGTATAACCCCGAGACGCCCGTGAACGAATGCATGTGTGTTGTATGAGATGCTCGTGTTAGCACCGTGTCCGAGAGAGGTCTTTGCACGTTCCTCGTTTGCCATGCCGCCGTCCCGTGGGAACCCGGAATCCGGGAGCACCCGACCATCCTTGCATGACACGCTCACGCCCACTTCTTTTGCACCGGTATCTCCGTGAGCTATCGGAACCGATATGTTGCTGTGACATCATTTTCGGATTCGTTGCCGTGGCACACGTTTCGTTCCGCCATGGTGACCAAATGCTTCATAACATGCTGATGTCAACATTTTCATAAAATTCCATAAACTTGTATATGTCATCCGCATCATGATAACAACATTTAAAATGTCTAAAATTGATGTTTGCATTAAAATTGCTAAATGACATGGGGATTTTCCGGAATTGTTGTTTGTTGTTCCGGCCTCGTTTAAACTTGCCTAAATAGATAGTTTATTTATGCTTCACCCCTTGCCATGTTGAATAACATTTAATATTGTTGGGTAGCTTAAACGAGAGCGAACTAAATAACTCGAATGTGGTGTTTCGTCTATATGCAACTTGTTACATATTGAGCTCCACTTAATTTGTAGTATTGTTTGTGCACTTTGCCATGCCATGCCTACTTAAACCGGACATGCATCATACTTGTTTGTGCATCATGCCATGTGTATGTGGTGGTTGTTTACTATGTTGTTTGTTTCTTTCCAAGTTGCTCCTCTCGTTAGCTTCGGTTTTGTTCCGGAGTTGTGAGGATTCGTTCGACTACGTCCGTTTGTCTTCTTCATGGACTCGTTCTTCTTCCTAGCGGGATTTCAGGCAAGATGACCATACCCTCGAAATCACTTCTATCTTTGCTTGCTAGTTGTTCGCTCTATTGCTATGCCGCACTATCTACCACTTGCTATATCATGCCTCCCATATTTCCATGTCAAGCCTCTAACCCACCTTTCCTAGCAAACCGTTGTTTGGCTATGTTACCGCTTTTGCTCAGCCCCTCTTATAGCGTTGCTAGATTGCAGGTGAAGATGTAGGTTGTTCCTTGTTGGAACATGGATATTTTTGGGATATCACAATATCTCTTATATTTAATTAATGCATCTATATACTTGGTAAAGGGTGGAAGGCTTAGCCTTATGCCTGGTGTTTTGTTCCACTCTTGCCGCCCTAGTTTTCCGTCATACCGGTGTTATGTTCCTTGATTTTGCGTTCCTTACGCGGTTGGGTGATTTATGGGACCCCCTTGACAGTTCGCTTTGAATAAAACTCCTGCAGCAAGGCCCAACCTTGGTTTTAACATTTGCCACCTAAGCCTTTTCCCTTGGGTTCTGCAGACTCAAGGGTCATCTTTATTTAACCCCCCGGGCCAGTGCTCCTTCGAGTGTTGGTCCGAACCGAGCAGCTTGCGGGGCCACCTCGGGGAATCTCGAGGCCTGGTTTTACTCGTAGCTTGACTTATCCGGTGTGCCCGAAGAACGAGATATGTGCAGCTCCTATTGGGATTTGTCGGCACATCGGGCGGCTTTGCTGGACTTGTTTTACCATTGTCGAAATGTCTTGTAAACCGGGATTCCGAGACTGATCGGGTCTTCCCGGGAGAAGGTTTATCCTTCGTTGACCGTGAGAGCTTATAATGGGCTAAGTTGGGACACCCCTGTAGGGTATTATCTTTCGAAAGCCGTGCCCGCAGTTATGTGGCAGATGGGAATTTGTTAATTTCTGGTTGTAGAGAACTTGACACTTGACTTAATTAAAATACATCAACCGTGTGTGTAGCCGTGATGGTCTCTTTTCGGCGGAGTCCGGGAAGTGAACACGGTCTGGGTTATGTATGAACATAAGTAGTTTCAGGATCACTTCTTGATCATTTCTAGCTTCGTGACCATTTCGTTGCTCCTCTTCTCGCTCTTATTTGCGTATGTTAGCCACCATATATGCTTAGTGCTTGCTGCAGCTCCATCTCATTACCCCATCCTTCCTACAAGCTTAAATAGTCTTGATCTCGCGGGTGTGAGATTGCTGAGTCCTCGTGACTCACAGATTCTACCAAAACAGTTACAGGTGCCGACGATACCAGTGCAGATGACGCAACCGAGCTCAAGTGGGAGTTCGACGAGGAACGTGGTCGTTACTATGTTTCATTTCCGGATGATCAGTAGTGGAGCCCAGTTGGGACGATCGGGGATCTAGCATTTTGGGTTATCTTCTTTTTATCTGGTTTTGACCGTAGTCGGTCTATGTGTGTATCTTGAATGATGTATGAATTTATTTATGTATTGTGTGAAGTGGCGATTGTAAGCCAACTCTTTATCCCATTCTTGTTCATTACATCGGATTGTGTGAAGATGACCCTTCTTGCGAAAAAACCTACAATGCGGTTATGCCTCTAAGTCGTGCCTCGACACGTGAGAGATATAGCCGCATCGTGGGCATTACACCGCCCCATGGCAATAACCCGGTAGGTGGTGCTGGTGATGCTCAGGAGGTGGTGGACCGGGCTCGGGCACGCAGAGAGGCCGAGTTAGCGGCACAGCATGAAGCCCGTCAGCTTGCTCCAGTTCGTCCAACCACATCGGTGGAACCAGGAGTTACCTCTAGCTCTTTGGGAGTGCCATGTCTTGTCCCAGCGTTGCGCAATGTGCGCGTGCCCAAGGATTTCAAGGGCCCGCGCAAGGTATTGAATTACACTGCCGATTTATCCCCTGAAACATGGGTCGAAAGCTATGAGATGGCTATGGAGATGCAGGATGTGCAAAATAATTCACCATGATGCTAGAAGGGACGGCCCGCACTTGGCTAAAGAGCTTACCGGCTAATTCTATCAGGTCATGGGCTGAGTTGAGAGCCCGGTTTATTCAGAATTTCAAGGATACATGCAAGCAACCCATGTCGATTGTGGACTTAGCTGCCTGTGTCCAGGAGGAAGGAGAGTCAACAACCCACTGGGTGCGCCGGGTTTCGGAGATTTTGCATTCATCAGACCGCATCAACGCTGACACCGTAGTTTTAACATTGGAAGGCAATTGCCGGTTTGAACCACCGAAGTTGAAGTTGGGACGGCTCAAACGTCATTGTAATGACATGGGAACCCTCATGGCTGCACTGGTGAAGTATGCCAACTCTAATAGTACCATGGATCCCGAGTCTGACGATGATAAGACAGGGAAGGGAAAGAAGAGCGGCAACGCCAAGGGGCAGCAGCACAACCCGGCGGGTCATGGAAACGGCGGCAAGCGTAAAGCGGACCACGGTTTAGACTTTGTGGCTAATACTAATGCACATGACAAGGGCCAGCGGCGTAAGGGTAAACAGCCCAAGCGTGGTGGAAAGCCAAGTCCTAATCCGGACCGTTTGTCTTATCTATTGAATCAGCCCTGTCCAAAGCATGGGACGAAGGAGGACCCGTCCACGCACCTCTGGAAAAGATTGTTACATCATGCAAGAGTTCAAAAATTCTGATTCTTTCCGGTATGATCATGGACCAGGAGGCGGTTCGGGCTCCGGCTCTCATGAGCCGGGTTATGGCGGAGGAAATTCCGGTTCAGGTTTTCACGGTAATCAGGGTGGACATAACAATCAAAGTAATCAGGGTAACCAAGGTGGCTATAATCATCAGGGCAGTCAGCAGCAGCAGCAGCAGTCGGGCTACCAGAGCAACCCGAAGCAGTTGAATAGCGGACAGTATCATGTCTTCACCACTAGCTTGGACAAGCGTGATCAGAAGCTTCATAAAAGGGTGGTGAATGTCGTTGAACCGGCGGTGCCCCGTTATTTGCGCCGGTCCGAGCAGCCGATTGTGTGGAGTAGAGAAGATCATCCACCCCGGGTTGATAATCCGGGTCATCTGGCTCTGGTGGTGGCACCTCAGGTGGGAGGTTATAAGTTCACTAAGGTACTCATGGATGGAGGGAGTAGTATCAATATCCTTTATTATGAAACTTCCCGTCGCATGGGGTTAACAGATAAAAATCTTAAACCGTCCAATACGGTGTTCCATGGTGTGGTGCCTGGTAAGTCTGCATATCTTGTTGGTAAGATAGCTCTGGAGGTGGCTTTTGGAGATGAGCATGACTCGAGATCATAAACCTTCACCTTTGAAGTGGTGAAAATCTGAAGCCCGTATCATGCCCTATTTGGACGGCTAGCTTATGCTAAGTTTATGGCACGGCCTTGTTATGTCTATCTGCAGCTCAAGATGCCGGGTCACAAGGGAACTATAGCTGTGCATGGGAGCCGCAAGATTGCTCTCGAGCGCGAAGAAGGTGATGCAGCTTATGCTGAGTCGGTTTGTGCAACAGAAGAGTTGAAGTTTTACAAGGACAATGTTGATCCGGAAGATATAACTTCGTTGAAGAAACCAACTACATAGCATGATCCGGCCCTGAAGTTTAAATTGGCTGATGAGACTAAGCTTGTTGACTTCGTGCCTGGCGATTCGTCCAAGCAGTTTAGCATCAGCGCTAACTTGGATCCGAAATAGGAAAGCGTGCT
The DNA here is from genome assembly GCF_018294505.1 of Triticum aestivum. Classification (NCBI taxonomy): domain Eukaryota; kingdom Viridiplantae; phylum Streptophyta; class Magnoliopsida; order Poales; family Poaceae; genus Triticum; species Triticum aestivum. Next base: position 158,869,978 of record NC_057802.1, read on the forward strand.
CATCGAGTTCATCCATGAGAATCGGGACATCTTCGCGTGGAAGCCTTCTGACATGCCAGGTGTACCGAGAGAACTCGCTGAGCACACTCTCAATGTTGATCCTAAGTATAAACCGGTCAAGCAGTTTCTCCGCCGGTTCAATGAAGAAAGACGCAAAGCTATTGGAGAGGAAGTAGCCAGGCTCTTAGCAGCTGGATTTATCGTTGAAGTATTCCATCCTGAGTGGTTGGCTAATCTGGTGCTGGTCCTCAAGAAGAATGGCACTTGGCATATGTGTGTGGACTACACAGATCTCAACAAAGCTTGTCCAGCAGATCCTTTTGCCCTCCCCCGTATTGATCAAATTATTGATGCTACGGCGGGTTGTGAGCGTTTAACTTTTTTGGATGCATATTCTGGTTATTTTGGAGCCTTCGGCTATGTGTCCATGCCCTTTGGGCTCAAGAGTGCCCAGGCGACTTATCAACGGTGTGTGCAGAATTGTCTTCATAAACAGATCGGCCGCAATGTTCACGCCTATGTGGATGATATTGTGGTAAAATCAAGGAAGAACGGGACATTCATTGATGACTTGAAGGAAACCTTTGATAACCTGCGGGTTTATAAAATGATGCTTAATCCGGCCAAGTGTGTCTTTGGTGTACCTGCAGGCAAGCTCTTGGGCTTTTTGGTGTCTAACAGGGGCATTGAAGGTAATCCGGAAAAGATCAAAGCCATCACCTCCTTGGCTAAACCGAAGTGTATCAATGATGTTCAACGCCTGGCAGGCCGGATTGCCGCGTTGAGCCGGTTTGTCAGTCGCCTTGGCGAGAAGGCCATCCCTTTGTATCAGATGCTGAAGAAAACGGATAACTTCGTCTGGAGTGACGCTGCTAATGAAGCATTTGAAGACTTAAAGCGGCAGCTAGCTAATCCGCCGATTCTCACTGCTCTGGTTGACAAAGAACCATTGTTGCTATATGTGGCAGCTAACGCTTGGGCTGTTAGTGTGGCTATTGTGGTGGAGCGCAAGGAGGCAGGAAAGGAATATCTGGTTTAGCGGCCGGTTTACTATATCAGTGAGGTACTTATTGAGTCCAAGCAGAGCTACCCGCATTGGCAAAAATTGGTGTATGGGGTTTTTATGGCAAGCCGGAAGCTTAAGCAGTACTTCCAAGGTCATCCCATCACGGTGGTCAGCTCTGCTCCGTTGGGAGATATAATCCAGAACAGGGAAGCAACTGGCCGGAGCTCGGGCCTCACGGGTTGAAATACATACCCCGAACAGCGATCAAATCTCAGGCACTCGTGGATTTCATCAATGATTGGACAGAATTACAAGCGCCAGAGGAGAAGCCGGGTCACACTTATTAGACTATTCATTTTGATGGGTCCAGGCAATTGGAGGGCTCGGGGGCTGGAGTCGTATTAACTTCCCCACGAGGTGATAAGTTTTGTTATGTTCTCCATTTAATGTTCCCTTGCACTAACAATGCAGCTGAATATGAGGCTTTACTCCATGGTCTTCGGATGTCTAAGGAGATGAACCTAAGCCGAGTTAAGTGCTTCGGTGACTCGGATCTGGTGTCTCAACAAGTGTCCGGCACTTGGGATTCCAAGGACCCACTCATGGCAGCATATCGTCGTGAGGTGGATATTATTGCAGGTCACTTTAAAGGTTATCAGGTGGATCATGTGGACCGGCGGAAGAATGAAGCGGTGGACGCTTTAAGCTGCCTGGGTTCCCAACGTAAACTGGTTCCACCTAATGTCTTCCTGGATGTTCTGCATAATCCGTCCGTCAAGATCCCTGGTGAAGAGGACTTGGCCGTTCCTAATGCGGAAGCTCAGTTGGTGGCAGCCCTTCATGTTATCCTGGATTGGACGGTTCCATATCTGGCGTATATGAACCGGGGTGAGTTACCAGAGGATGAAACTTTGGCCAGGCAGATAATCCGGCGGTCTAAGTCCATGACAATTATCAATGGAGAGTTACATCATTGCAGTGTGACAGGGGCGTTTCAACGCTGTGTGTCTCCTGAGGAAGGCCGTGAAATTTTGCATGAGATCCACGAAGGAGATTGTGGTCACCACGCCGGTTCAAAATCTTTGGTTGCCAAGGCGTTTCATCACAGTTTCTATTGGTTGACAGCTCATGCTGATGCCGAGGACTTGGTTAAAAGATGTGATGGCTGTCAGAAATTCTCAAGGCGCGCTCATGTACCGGCTCAAGAATTGAGGATGATTCCAATCACCTGGCCGTTTGCAACTTGGGGGCTGGATATGCTTGGGCCTTTCAAGAGGTCCAAGGACAACAAGACCCACCTTTTGGTGGTGGTTGATAAGTTCGCGAAGTGGGTGGAGGCAGAGCCAGTTAGTAAGTGTGACGCAGCCACGGCGGTTCAATTCATCAAAAAGGTGATCTTCCGGTTTGGCTTTCCACACAACATTATAACAGACAATGGTACCAATCTGTCAAAGGGTGCCATGAAGGAGTTCTGTCAACGTGAGCACATCCGGCTTGACGTGTCATCAGTGGCTCACCCCCAGTCCAATGGTCAAGCGGAGAGGGCCAATCAAGAGATCTTGAGAGGCATCAAACCCTGGCTTATGGTTCCTTTGCAACGGACGCCGGGTTGTTGGGTTGAGGAGTTACCTTCTGTGTTGTGGAGCATCAATACCACACCCAACAGATCGACAGGATACACACCATTCTTCATGGTTTATGGAGCGGAAGCATTTCTTCCTAGTGACATCCGTCATGACTCGCCTCGTGTAGCGGCATATGTTGAAGCTGACAACGAAAAGGCACGACAGGAAGCTCTTGACCTGTTAGATGAGGAACGTGACATGGCGGCAGCCCGTTCGGCGATTTATCAGCAAGATCTGCGTCGTTATCATAGCCGCCGGGTTAGAACCAGAACCTTTCAAGAAGGTGATTTGGTGCTTCGGCTCATCCAGGATCAGACGGATATGCACAAGCTATCCCCCCCTTGGGAAGGACCCTTTGTGGTCAGCAAGAATCTACACAATGGGTCGTACTACCTAATTGATGTTCGAGAGTGCAAAGACTCACGTATATCGGAGGAGGAGACCAATCGGCCGTGGAATATTGCTCATCTTCGGCCTTACTATACTTGAGCTATAGGCTCTGCTTATGTACGTATTATGACATTGTATATATTATGATCAATATAATAAACCGGAACCTCAACTAAAGCGGGGTATCTGTTGTTTTTCTTACATCATGTGCGGTTACACGGAGCTTACAAAGCGGCGTTCGGTTTACCCCTTGATTTAGCTTCTCAAAGCTTCATATTAGATCACTTGGGGGCTTGGTCGTATCCGAACCACAGCTACACCTCTTGATCGGCGCAATGCCACAACATCACTTGGGGGCTTGGTCGTATCCGAACCATAGCTACACCTCTTGATCGGCGCAATGCCACAGCATCACTTGGGGGCTTGGTCGAACCCGAACCATAGCTACACCTCTTGATCGGCGTAATGCCACAGCATCACTTGGGGGCTTGGTCGAACCCGAACCATAGCTACACCTCTTGATCGACGCAATGCCACATCATCATTTGGGGGCTTGGTCGTATCCGAACCATAGTCCCACCTCTTGATTGGCCGAAAGCCACATCAATCCGGGGCCAAAGAGAGTGTTGTAAAACAACAGCTCAAACATAGGCACCCACTAAGCACAGCTCACAATGTTGTTTGGAGATTTTTTGTTGTCGAATTTAGGGCCTGGCAGCCCGAGAAAAAGCCTCGACTACAATGGTTTTATTTGCCTTTTGCTAAGTTTCTCTTTCTTTTGCTAAGATTTGTGATGTTTTCAAACCGGTGTTTATCAACCCGATTAGGCTGGCAACTACAAATTGTCAGTACATGATCAAGTTATAATCCGGAGACTATCAGCCCGGTCTGGTTTTGACTCAAAGTCACCAGTATGGAATAAACCGGTGTTTATCACAGCACCGGAACGGCATTCTAATAAACCGGCATCATATAACAGGAGTTACTTCTACTCCGGATTAGGGTTATTACCCTCATTACAAAGTTGGTCAGCCAACACTATCCCTAAAGGTCACAGGTATCGTATATTTCCATATTTGGTTATCTTTTACAACCTTGGTTATAAACCTTGGTCATATATATATTTGGGTATCATGACCCGCCCGGTGGTAAACCGCCAGGGCGTTTTAAGTTTTTTATCTGCAGGAACAACTTGAATAAATAGCTATGGATTATGAACATCATATCTTAAGCATGGCAGATTAACACGCATCAGTTGCAGATAAATATGCACGAAGACATAACAAACCAAGTGTTTTAACTAGCCTATTACAAGGCGTTTCAGTGCCAAAAGGGGTAATTGTTTCTCAGTAAGCATTGCAGCAAGTGGAAGACTAAACCGGCCCCCGGATTATGATTGCTTATCAGCTTGACCTTACGGCTGTGGATTATTTTGCACCGGTTCATCTTCTTCGCCTCTACCCAGCGGCTGGAAGTCAACAGTTGTCCAGTCGATCCCAGTTAAAGCTTGGAACACAGCTTCGTCGCTTATAAGGGATGACGATTCAATATTAGGGGCATAAGTGTGCTTACAGATTGGAGGGATCAGATTCTGCGCTTCTGGAATTGGCGCCACAACCCGTCTGTTCTTATCATCATAACTTGCCTGATAGTATGAGAGATCAGCTTCTTCAGCCAACTGACAAGCCAGTGGACGTACTTCCCGGTTTATGGCGCGGAGATCCTCCTGGCCAAATTCTGATCCGTCTTCTTTTAAACTTGGGAAGCCTTTAGCCACGTCCACCGGATCAAGATCAGGCACCCACGCCTTTGCCCGAGTTAGAGCGGTCAGAGCTCCGGCCCTTGCCGCAGCTTTCTTTAGTTCTTCAACCTGGGCAGGCAGCATGGATAGCCTTTCTAAGGTGTCTTTGATCAATGTTGGAGGAGGTTTATTGTGTGAAGTAGTGCAGATGATCCGCTGCGCACCGGTATACAGCTGCTCTATCAGAGTATAGTCCGCTTTCAATTTCTTCTGTACGTCAGAGCCCAGATGGCTAATATGAGTTCATGCATCATTATAAACGTCAGTAAACCGGCAACACATGGGAAGATATGTTGAAAGTATAAAGCAAGGATGCTTACCAAACACAGCTGTGGTCATCGCATGTACTTGCCGCTTTACACCAGTCAGCTCGTCTACCACCGGTTTGAGAGTTGCCTCTATGTTTTCAGCTCTTTTCTGCAAAGCAGACCTCTCTGTGTTCCAATCCGCCCGCTCCTTGTTGAAGCTCTCCTTTAGCTTTTCCATAGCGGCTAAGGCGCTCGTCAGCTCACCTTTTGCCTTGGAAGCTTCAGCCTGTTGGGACTTGATATTTTCTTGCAGATCAGCAATTTGAGATTCCTTTTTGCTCAGCTCAGCCTATAAAGAGACAGATATATAATGAGTTGACAATACATATTTGAAGTACCAAGCACATAACAAATTATGCCCTTAGTACTTGGGGGCTAATGCATATTTGCTCTTAATCGAAAAAAATTACAAGTCCCAAGCACAATACAAGTATTAAGCTTGGCACTTGGGGGCTAATGTGTATTTTCTCATAAAATGCTGATATGGGAATTCTTCTACAAAGTCCCGGTTCATCTTTATAAAGTTAAACCGGCCCTTGGGGGCTACATCAGTGAAGTTAAGATGCATTGTTGCAAACATGAAATTGTTACTAAGTCCCGGTTTAACTTGGTATCTTAAACCGTCACTTGGGGGCTACTGGAGTTGATAAGCTGTAATTAAATATAAGAGAGAAACACTTATGAAAGTTACCTCATATCGCTCCTTCATCAAGTTTACCAAACTAGCTTCATAGTCACGGCTGGTATACAGACGGTTCCCAGAGTGAATGTCTTGAGCATTGAGATGGGCTTAGCTTGATAAATCGGCATTCCATTTGCCTTTGCCGATAGTAGAGAGATCGTCCTTGGCAGTATGCTTTGACAAAGCGACAGGATTGCCAGGAGTGGTGTGGCCAGTGCCAGTAATCATAATGTCATCATCTTGGTCATCAGCAATCTTCTCTGGAGTTGGCGGTTTGTCAGTATCCTTAACTGAACTGACCGGTTTGTCATCAGTTCGGATAGGGCTGGTTGGCCGGTGTGCATGGCTTGTAGTGTCAACTTGCACTTGTTCGACAAGGAAGTCATGGTCTTGAGGCGGCGGATCATTATGCATGTCATCAGCGTCGGTTTCTTCCGGATCTAGAGTTTTTTTCGGTTCAACAGCTACATTATCATCAGCCGGTTTGCTTAACCGAGCCTTCTTGTTGGGTCTCGACTTGGCGCTGAGAAAAGATAGACATAAGGATCAGTACAGTATAAAAAGATAACACATCAAGAATAAAGACATGTGCATAGCTCACCCAGGAACTGTTTTGAGGGGTGTAAGCTGTGTGGCCGATGACTCGCCATAAGATGAGTGAGAAGTACCCTGATAATTTGAATCAGACGGGTTAAGAGGCTGGCGGAAACAACCTGCTTTGGGGTATGAAGTATCAATGGGATAAGAGACCTCTGATCAGCGTTTCCAAACCGGACTGTTTGGTAAACCGGCGGAGGTAACTACCTGGCCGCTGTGCCGGGTTGTACGACGAGCCTCGTGCTGCTGCGTCTTCAAAAGAAAGTTTGGGTCCAAATAAGCAAGAGGGTGAGAAAATTTTACTTTCCGGTTTGCTTGACGGATTTTTGATGTTGGCAGAGGATCTGAATCGGAGGAAAGAATGGTTACCTCTACGTCCTCAGCATGACTGCCTTCAGCGTTGTCCTGATAATAATCATTGTCAATGAGGTGTACGAGAAATGAACCAAGAGAGTCAAGTTCTACCTCTGGTTCCGGATTACCCACATCGTCATCAGCTGGTAGGTCGGAGGATGCAGTAGTCCTTCTCTTGGCAGGTTTTTTAACAACCTTGGTCTTCAGACGAACTCGCTTGACCGGTTTGTCTTGCGACTTCGCCGGTTTTTCTTGTGATGGTTTCTTGTTCCAGAACAGATCATCACCCTGTCAAAAAATAATCACACTTTCAAAGAATATTTGGACAGAAGCAACTTCAGATAAAAAGATTATATGATTCTTATAGCTAGGGGTTTGTTGAAGGTGCAGAAAGGGAGTAGTCCGGGTTGGGCACAGACAGCCTCCGGTTCGTTCAATATCTTTTTTACAGCCTCAGTGACTTCTGCATTTGTAAGCTGAATGTTAATGTGCCGCTGAGCATCCTTCAAGCTCCCCGTATACTCACACATTAAACCGGAGCGCCGGCTTAAGGGCAGAATACTCCAGCTTATCTAGCAACCAGCAAGATCAACTCCTGTCAAACTGTTCGGCATGAAGGCTCTAAGCTTTGATAATTGGGGAGCATAGTTGGCCCTTTCTCTTGCCGTCAACCTCTGAGGGAAAGGATGTGTGTTGCTAAGGCGTTCAGGGCGGTAACCCGGCAGGGGGTTTTCATCAGGTGGAGATGTATCCATGCAATAAAACCAAGTTTGTTTCCACTCTTTGGGGTGACTGTGTTGTTTGGGATGAGGGAAGGTGACTTCTTTCCTTTTCTGAACCGCCATTCCTCCCAGTTCCGTATTGGGTCCATCCGAGAACTCTGTGCGATGGTTTAAGTGAAAGAAATCCCTAAACAGTTCGACTGTAGGTTCCTCTTGCAGATAAACCTCACAGAAGACTTGGAAGTGGCAGATGTTGGTCACAGAATTGGGACCGATATCTTGAGGGCACAGCTGAAAATTAGCTAATACGTCTCGGAAAGTTTTTTAACCGGGAGGGCTAAAACCTTGTCCGAGATGATCAGCAAACACGACTACCTCTCCATCCTTGGGTGGAGGAGGATTTTCCGGGCCAGGGACCCTCCAGTGGATGACATCTTTTTTGGCTAAAGCGCGCGTTTTAACAAGGTTGTTTAACTGTTCCTCGGTTACTCGAGAGGGAGCCCAATTGCATTCATAGACTTGCTTGGCCATGGCAATGAAATCTGAAACATGGTTATTGCTTGTTTAAGATTAACAGTGGACAACTATACAGTGGTATGAGGATACAAGCATATTGATAAACCAGATTTGGTTATTCGTAAACCGGAGTCTGACAATGGAAATAGTATAATGATGAAAGCATTGGCGGTTCAACAGGGGACTAATGGTATCTACTGGGTCATCAGTTTGTATATGAAGTTAAACCGCCCAATCTGGTATTAAAGATGTATAAGTGAAGGGAAAAACAGGTTTCACAAGTTGGCATTATAATTTTGGATCTGCCGCATGTCAGAAAATGAAAATATATTCAGACCTAAATATTGGTACCGAAGCAGTTGATGAAAGTTCAGATGGGATTTTCTACTTAAACGAGATGCATGGATGGAAAAGAAGGGCTACGGCTATCGCCGTACAGGATAAATATCAAGGTTTGAATCAAAGAGCTATTGCACAACGATGAACACCGATAAACACGGAAACCCTAATGACAGATCTATGGCGGAAGGAAAGAAGGCTTACCGATGCTGATGGAAGAGCGGAGAGGCGCCGTGTTTCTCTGGTGCGTTCAGGGTGATGCAGCAGCCGGAGTTGAGGCAGACACGAAGGTCCACGGTGGCGGCGGAGCTCCAAAGGTTGGGCAGTGCAAGGAAGAGGACGAGGTGAAGAGACACGGGGGGGGGGATGGAAAGAACCCCTGGCCCTATTTATAAAGGCAAAAAGATAAGCGTCAGGCGCGAAAATCGAGGAGCTCGAAATTTGGATATGAGGCAGAGCTGTCGCCTCGATTGTCGGAGGCTCGTTAATGACATGTGATGTCACAGCGGTTTACCATGATCCTAGAAGATGATGTCATGGCGGTTTACAAGATTATGTGAAGATGTTGAAGAAGAAATGTTCTTAAGTATGGAGGATTGACATGAACCAGTTCAAATCAATCTGGGGCCTAATGTTGGGGATATTGCCACTGGGCGTAAACCGGCCAGGAGAGGCCGGGTTAACCCCATAAGTAGTTCATCTGTATCTGAAGCCCATGAAGACAGACGATGACGCTTTATGGAGGCCCAAGGCCCAAAGCCGGTTTAAGGCCCATAAACATAAACCGGGATTGATATGTAAACTTGTATTGTAAGGTAGAAGTAGCAAAGACCGAGCCGGACACGATTATGAGCCGGCCTCAGGATTCTGTAAACCGACGGGCATCAACCCATGTATATAAGGGGACGACCCGATGGCGGTTCAAGGAGAACAGACAACAACTCGAGACTCAGGCAAAGCATATTCGCTCCCTGGTCATCGAAACCCCATCAATTCCATCACAACTAGACGTAGGCTTTTACCTTCATCGTAAGGGGCCGAACTAGTATAAAACTCTCTTGCGTCCCTTGTCCGCTTTAATCCCTTTATGCTAACCCGTAGCAATGGCTCCACGACTAAGTCCTTTTTCTAGGACATCTGCCGTGACAAAACCATGACAACAACCGTGGTTCTATCTCCATCGATAGGTAGCACGATCTTTTCTGAAGACCGTGTTTTTACTCCCACAGATACTGCCATCACCCCCTCCAATTGAAATGGCTGATAAACAAGAAAATTAATTGAATGTACAGACATTGTAAGATAGACAGGTGCAATGGATAGTAGGGAAGAAAACAGGGCATGAAATAATTCACATTTATCTTGTCTAACCAAACAGAATAGCAGGACATGATTTCAAATATATGATGGCTAATTAAACAGGATAGCATGACACAATTTCACATGTATGATGGCTAACTAAACAGGATAGAATGACATACTTCAAAATATGATGACTATGTAAACAGGATGATATGATATAACTATACGATGTGTCTATTAAAGTGGTTGGCATGCCATAAATCACAAACATGTCGTCGATGGAAACATGATGGCATGATATAATTCATGCATAGAATGACATAATTCAAAATATGATGACTATGTGAACGGGATGAGATGATATAACTATATTATGTCTTTAGAAAATGGGTTGGCATGCCATAATTCAGATACATGCTGTCTATGTAAACATCATGGCATGATATAATTCAAATATATGATTTATATACTAAGGAAGTGAGCAGAGGGCGATCACATATATGATGTGTCAACTAAGGAGATGGCATTCAATATCGTGTATATGATGTAAAAACTAAGCATTGCAATACAACATATGCATGATATGAGTAATATAACCCTGCCAAGTTTGAGCATACACCTCAGGGGGATAATAGGACTGGTCATCTGCCTCTAAATCCTCCTCTGAAGAGCTATTTGTAACCAGCAACATATCTGATTCACCAGGTAGCATTGTCTGCTCTGAAGACCTTGTTTTCACTCCAGATTTCTCCATCACCAATCCAAATGGCTGATGCACAGGAAGAGCAGTTGAATATACAAACATTGTCGACAAAAGCAATGAGAAATACAAAAAAAGGACGGCATGATATAATTCACATATATGACGCTTGGCTAAATAGCATGGCATTGCATAATTCACATATATAATGCCTTGCAACAAGATAGCATTGCATAATTCACATATATAATGTCTTGCAAAAAGATGGCATTGCATAATTCACATATATGGTAATTAGACACTAAACGGGTGGCATTCACACAAATCATGTCTAAACTAAGCAAATGACATAGCAATGCAAGATACCATACGCACGATATGAGCAATATAACCCTGCCAAGTTAGAGCATGCACCTCGGGGGGGGGGGAATAGGACTGGTCATCTGTCTCTGAATCCTCCTCTCAGGAGCTATCTGTAACCAGCAAGACATGCGCTTCGTCAGATAGCATTGTCTGCTCTGAAGACCTTGTTTCCACTCCAGATTTTTCCATGACTGTGCCGAATGGCTGATGCACAGGAAGAGTAATTGAATGTACTAAAATTGTTGACAAATTTAACACGTAATAAAAAAATGATTTCATGATATAATTCACATATGAGATGACTGGCTAACCAGGGTGGCATTGAAAAATTCACATATATGATGCCTGGCTAAACAAGATGGCATTGCATGATTCACATATACGATAAAGAAACTAAACAGATGGCATTGACACAAAGCATGCCTAAACTAAGCAGATGACATCTTTGATGTATACAGTAAGCAATGCAAGGCACCATATGCATGATATTACCAACATCAGCATGCCAGGTTAGAGCGAAGACCTCATGGGGTAAATAGGAGTGGTCTTCTGCTTCTGAATCACCCTCAGAACAGTTATCTTCCTCTTGATTACGATCCGAAATGGGTGGAGGGGGGCTGCCTTTGCGCCCACCATGGCGTGACGTCTGCATGAAATTTTATTGCCACGCAAGGCTTGTCTCTTTTGCTCTACATGTTCAGTTCCATTGTGTACAATAACTGACATGCATAGGAATAAAACATAGTGAGATTATGTAAGGAGTGCATGCACAAATCCATAGTGCAGGTAGAAAACTGTGGATAGACCCAAAACCAATGATAGCAGGAAGATAATAGCTTTAGTTAAAAAATACAGATAATGGCTCCTTTAATGTTTGTTTGCACCCAACATGAAACTCATAGTAGACATCCAAGATTAACCAGATAGTAGACATATAGTGCTGATTGCTGCCCCAATATGTACCCCACAACCATTTAAAAACTCAAGTTTCAACATAAGTTTGGACCTGAGTCGGAGTCTAATAGGTGAACACGATGATAAAGTAGCATGTCATCATATTAAGCGATGCATAACGTAAGCAGACACGGAAGAGTGCGACCTCTCTTGCGGACCCGTGTAGTCCTCAAGGTCATCTGCTCAGTTGATGATGGTAATGCAGGTCGTGGCTACCGACGGCGGGGAAGAAGATCTGAGGCGGCGAAAGACAGTCTCGAGAGCGGATCCCTACTGTGGTGAACCCTTCCATCGTTGGAGCAGCTGAGCTGGGGTGGAATACAGCACTGCAGGAGCAGGACAAACCACACAAGGTTTTCTTTGACACATATCTGTAACAGAAGTAATTGTGTAAGGGCTTGTTTGAATTTGAGGATTCTAATAATGTAGGGATAGGAAATAGACAGGAATAGGATAGGAATGCACGTGCAAAACAGAGAATTTAAAAACACAGGATTTCTGCCAATCTGGGTGTTTGGTTCACAAGAATTGGAAGATCACAGGATGCAAAGAAGCATGGTGAGGTTAAGTCAAACCACAAGAAGTGTACAACCTCTTTGGCGAAGCCATGTCGATCTCAGCGTGATTGGGTCGGCCGGTGAGGATGCTCCGGCTGACTTGGCTGTCGGAGGAGGGGAAGAAGATCTTAGGCATCTGGAGATGGAGCCCGAGGTACTGCTCCGCTGTGATGGAGGGTTTCGTTGTTGGAGCAGCTCCGGTGAGTTGTACGACGCCGAGGCTGAAGCAGGACAAGAGAGACAATGTTAACCTGAGTGGAATTCTAATATCATCTCCAATAGATGACGTAAAATACATAACCACAAAGTGCTAGATGTATACATCAGCCGCTCATCTCTGAACTTAACTGTCGAAACTGAATTTAACTGTCGAAACTGAACTTAACTGTCGAAACTGAATTTTGCTGTCGAAACTGAATTTTACTATCGAAACTAAACGCACTAGAGGTGAGGCTACACATCAGTCGACTGACTTTTTCATCTCTAGTCAGTCGATTTTGCAGCCGTTGGATACAAAATCAAGGGCCTGCAGTTCATCTTTAACCTCCACCCCCTGAGCCGCCAGCCACCACCGACCAAACTGCCGCCCCCGCCGCCTGCGGCCAGCGGTGCACCGCTCCGCCCGCCCGGAAAACACTCCCCACCGCCGATCCGCCACCGCCGCGGCCATCCCTCTAGGCCCCCCCGTGCCGAGCTTTTTCTCAAGCGATCCCCACGCCACCGCCCCACCACCGCCGGCGACCACCGCCCCCACCCTGAACCCTAAGATAGATAGTGGGGTACCTCTCCGGCGAGCCCCCCTCTCCGCTGCGGCTGGTTCTTCCTTAACTCCGGCGAGCCCCCCCACCCCCTGAAAATCGACTGACCCAAAAGTCGATCCAGTCGACTAAAGTGTAGCTAAATTGGAGCAGCATCACAAGCAAGAGCAAGAGCGAGAGCAGCAGCGCGAGAAAGAGCAAGAGCAAGAGCACACCAGGCAGGGGACCGACAGCAAGAGCAGAGCAGCAGCGCGAGCGAGAGCTAAAGCAGCAGCAGCTCCTACTGATGTGGACGTGACCGCCGAGGGAGCGACGCCATGGAGGAAGTGGCTGGTGACGCCGCCGTGGATGGAGCCGCGCCGTGTCGGCTCGGGACCGAGCACTGGCAGCACCGTGAGATCGAATCAAGAAGAAAATGTGGCGATTAGTGTACAACCTCTTTGGTGGCGCCGATTAGGCCGCAGCTTCATCCGAGGAACCAATGATGATGATGCTCTTCCGGTGGTGCAGGTGCAGACGGCGGTGTGGGAATGGAGGTGGCGCGAAAGACGAGGGGAACATCGGGGCAGCTCCTTGGAGGTGGAGGATGGGGTGGCTGAACCGGCGGGATGACCAGATCGACGACGGATCCTCATCCGGTACGGTGGATGAGGGACGTCGAGGTGTTGCTGTGGACGACGTCATCGAGGAAGAGGCTCCGGCTGGGTGGCGGACGGAGGAGGGTGTGGGGCTTCGCGGGTTTTGCCAGCCTCAGTGTACGGATGGATGGGCGGATGGGATGGGAGTGGGGAACCATGGCTTAGGGACGTGCTTGTCTGAAATGTGGGGTAAGTTATGAAAGTACCCCCACCGATTTGAGGCGGTTCTTTCAGTTCAGGGGTATCACAGGCATTTCACGTGTCGGGATTTCACAGGAGGTGGGAGTTTTTGCGCACGTTGTAATTTTGGAATAGCAAGGTGCGGGTTGAGATGGAGGGAGTTGTCGGAGCACAACGAGACAAAGATATACCTTAAATATTTCGGGCTAACAAGGCACGGGTTGAAATTTCCGGACAAGCCTAAAGTGTACTGTACCAAATCAATTCGCACTACAAATGTCATTCAAAACTTTGAATTCATGTTATGTTCAATTAAAATATTTCGCTACGTGTATAATGCATGCAACCTAGTACTCAAATGAACGTTTTAGTGCATTCCAAATGTATATACTACCGCTTAAATATGAACTAAATTTGAATTCGTTTCTCTATTTGAATAAGATCTACAATAATGATTGTTGTGAAGTCAAAGCGTTTGAATTCGTTTCTCTGTTTTAATAAGATCTACAATCGTCATTATTGTCAAGTTAAACCATCGTTTGTGTATTATCTTCACAGCACACCACATGATTAGTCTCAGGTTACATATGAACTATGTGTACTATATGAACTCGAAATCAATTATTTGAATCCACTTTATGTTGATTTCAAATCATAGTACATTTCAAGCTCTAGCTAGATCTTCACAAACTAAACCATGTCTCATATGTATAATGTGTTTATCACATTATGTATGGTGCCCCTCCCCCTACGCCTACAAGTATTTAGATGTGAGTTACAAACACCACACATTACCACAAATTCAAATAAAATGTGAGAATGTTCGATATATATTATTGTTTAGATTGTTCGATATTTAGTTGTAAGCTACAAACGCCACACATTATCACAAATTCAAATAAAATGTGAGATTGTTCGATGTATAGTATTGTTTAGATTGTTCGACATTTAGCTGTGAGTTGCAAACGCCATGCATTATCACATTATGGTATAACATGTGCAAAACCACAACACGCGTATCACCGCTATATTCATGCATGCATATGTTTAAAACACTATGATCTCATATTGAAATATATGAATCCACTTTCATATCAAGTTATGATCTTTGTTAGTCTCTTACACCCACACAATCCTCTAACCTTTGTAGCTACCACTAACTTTCTCTCATGCATGCACACGCCCTCCTCGCCCTCCCCCTCCCTCAGCATTCTATCAACCGCGCACATTAATTTTTTTTCTTTAGGTCGTTCTCCCATAGTCTCCACAACTCCTTTCCGACACACATTGATTGATAAACCTCTCCAGCGATGTCTGCCTACAACATACACACGCACCTTCAATCTCCTCCTTTATGTGTCGTTGCCTCGTGTCTCTCATACGGTCCCACACACGTGTAAACTCTCGCCCCTCTTTTCATCGATCTCACAACCGTATACTCGTCCCCCTATCTAGCTAGTAGCTGGGCCTCTCGCGCCACCTCCTAGCTCCATTCTCTCTGTCTATCCGTCTCGCCGGGCCTTATTTGCCTCTAACAAATGGATGTACACCGACTGATCTCCCGCTATACATATAGCTAGCTAGGTCCTTATAACTCGTTTTTTCCCACGCGTCGATCGATCTACCTCATTAGTTATGTCTCTCCCTTCCTCCGACAAACAACAATTGATCTACCGATCTAGTTAGGTTTGCTTACGAAACACATGGTTCCCCTTCATCATCCATGGATGTGTCCAGACAGATCTATCACGCACAGGCACACACATAAACACATCCCCACTCTTATTGATAATATTGCAGTTCCACCCTCAATTTGTCTAGTAGGCCTCTCCCACCATCTTCGAGAAGCAACTCCATCACCCATCCAGCAATCTACCCCTCTCCTTCCTCTCTCTCTTTCTCTCTCCTCTCTCTCTCTCTCTCTGTCCCACCCTATTTCCCGTCCTTCAGTTATGTATGGATGTCGACCGATCTCCCTCAAGACATAGCTGGGCCTCTCCTTCTCAACACATATACGAGTCGTTCTACCTCTATAGTTAGGCATCTGCCTACCCCTCCCCCCACCCCCTCGCACACACACACACACAGATACATCGAGCGCTCTAGTCATGTCTCCCTACCACACAAAAACTTGACTTGTGCCCTTTGACGTTTCGGTAGCTAGGTCAGTCGCC
>NC_057802.1:158886123-158933449 GCF_018294505.1 Triticum aestivum
TGTGCCCTCTGACGTTCCGGTAGCTAGGTCAGTCGCCCTATATCTTTGACTTGCACACACACACAATTTCGATGGCTCTCTTCATCGATCTCGCACCCACCCACTTGATCCTCTCTTCGACTCTATCGATATCTATGACCCCTCCCTCTCTTCTCGTGGATCGCCCGACCCTCTATATATGATATGGATAGGCCTCCATTTCACACACATTGCATGCAAAATTTTGTTTGAGATGTCATCGACACATATTCCCACAAATACATTCACGAAATCAACCTCCCCCCCCCAAAACAAAAAACACTCACGAAGGCACAAGCCATTTGTCTAGGTTTGTATCTCTCACACACACCCACGTAGGTGGGGGACGTGCACAAAGAGAAGAGGTGCACGCACGGCGCACGTACTCCCGTCTCTTTCCCAACCACACCCGCACGGGTACACGCTGGAGCTCATTTCTGTACGAAAGGCAGCCCACGTGGTAATTTGACCGTGTACTGGTTGTCCACTTGGTGGAGGGAGGATCGTCTACCACGGGTGAACAAACAAATTGCAACCTGACGCGTTATGTTAAAAAAGAGGCAAACCATGTGGGGCCTACCTTAGAGGCAAGGCTCTATACACTGGAGTACTTTTGATGTGTCCCGTCAACTCGCAGAACAAGGAGAAGCTTGCTTAGTACACCGTCTCCCCCGCCCACGGGCGCAGTGGCTCGCAGGATGAGGTGAAGCTTGCTTACTACGCCTTACGCCCGCTCCCTCGCCCACGCGCGCGGTGGCTCGCGGGACGAGGAGAAAATTTTACTAGTACTCCCTCCGTTTACTCCTCGTCCCTACCTTGGTTAGAGAGATTATCATATTGTTTGGAATATATGTCCTTTAGTAGATTTCAATATGAACTACTAGTACATACTCCAAACACTGATGTATATAGATGTATTTTAGAGTGTAGATTCTCTCATTTTGCTCCGTATGTAGTCCATATTGAAACGGACGTGATAGTACGCACTCTCCCTTGCCCCTTGACCCTCGCCACGTGGTGGACGTGCAGCAATTCATTCGGTCTCATATAGCCAGAATGATATATACTGCACTACCATTATTGCTCGACTTCCCGAAGAGGCGAAGAGCCAATCGCAAGGTTAATAGTTTGGAGATGCCAAGCGCAAGTTTTATAGGAGAACGAGTAGTAGGTGTCGCGTCATTTATAAATAAAGTTTTTTTCTTCAGTAGCACGTACGCAATATAAATAGGTTCATATGGAGAGAAAAGGAAACCGCTCCACTATATACATAGGCAGGACGAGCCTACACGGTTGCTTGCTGGGGTTGCTCTCTATAGTTTTCACACTCTCTCACACAAAACCATTGTGGCCACATCTCTAATATCCCTGTGGATCACGTCCGCCGGGGGAAGGGGTGGATGCTTAGTGTAGATGCGGTTGCCGTCGCCGACGGTGAAAACCCACTATCGGCACGTCCCGATCAGGGGTCCCCGCCATTCTCTCTCACAAAGCCGGTGAGGTTGCCTTCATCCATTGCTCACTACCGCGACGTGGGTAGTTGCCTCCTCCCGCCGCCCTCCTCTAGGTTGAGTTACATCCCGACATCCCTCGGGTACAACTCCCTTTACAGCCGGCTTGCACCACTGCTCCAGCTGCCCACATCACTCCATGTGGATATTTCTCTACTTCTTTGCCCCGCACATACCTCTACTGGCTTCTACGTACTGTATTTGTGATGAGTTTATGTCTCATCAACTAGTCCCAGTAATCTTATTCTAATCACGCTTCTTCAATTTCTTTGCCACAGGGATGCTCATCTCGATTTTGGTGAAACTGCACAAAATGATTCGATGGTCAAAGGGTTGCAAACTTCATTTCCTAGGAAGCGCCGACGTTGCCAGCAAATTAAAGCCTGGTCAGGGTTTACGGTTCAAGGGCTAGGGACTGCATGGATCTTTTTTTTCCTTAGATGTCTCGGTTTCAATGGCTAGGGACTGCATGAATAGTAGTAGTATTGTACGCCTTACGCCCGCTCCCTCACCACGCGCGCGGTGGCTTGCAGGACGAGGAGAAAATTTTACCGCTCCCTACGTTTACTCCTCGCCCCTACTACCTTGGTCAGAGAGATTATCATATTGTTTGGAATATATATGTCCTTTAGTAGATTTCAATATGAACTACTAGTACATACTCCAAACACTGATGTATATAGATGTATTCTAGAGTGTAGATTCACTCATTTTGCTCCGTATGTAGCATAAAGTTGAGACACTTATTTTGGAACGGAGGGAGTGCATATTTGCTATGATCTGTCAATCATTGAGATGCAATAGCATGCATGTTAGTCTCCTTTGTATTTGATGAAATGTTGCAACGGGCAACCTTGTACGCAAGATACATGTAACAGAAGCTGGAAGCTTCATAGCATTGTACTATCTCGCTGATAAATTACAATACGTACTGTACAAGTACTTCCCCCGTTCCTAAATATAAGTCTTTGTAGAGATTTCACCATGAACCACATACGGATGTATATAGATGCATTGTAAGTGTAGATTCATTCCTTTTGTTCCGTATGTAGTCCACCTAGTGGAATCTCTACAAAGACTTATATTTAGGAACGGAGGGAGTACTATGTAAAGAGTTAGGTGTCGCACGGTGTCCAGAAAATATCTTGATAGTGTGAGGTGGGCCATGTAATCACCAAGCCTGCGTGTTTTCACTGCTCTTGCACTCCTCCGCCGTAAGAATGGAGAAAATTGTAATCTAGTAGTACCTCCTTTCGCCAAAAGCGTGGGACATCCAGCAGTCCTACCACCTCAGTAATAATGACCAATGAGCCGTGAAATCACATAGACCCAGCAGTAAGTTGGACGGACGAAGAAGCCATCACTCTTGAATCCGCTTCTCCCTTCAACGCAGGCGCCAGTGAGAGGTCGCGTCTGCTCTGCCCGGGCATGAATGCAGCACCGATTCTTTGGAGCGGCGCTGACCGTTTCAGGCGGGAAGCGCGCGCGGGCGATGGAGGGGTTTTGGGTGGGCCAGGCTGGTCAGGAGCGGGCGTGGCAGCTGTCCGCCTGTCCCTACCGGACGCCCGAAAACGAGAGGATGCACCGACTCTCGCGGCTAAAATCGTACACTACATACCATCTCTCTGTAGGAGTAGGTCGTTCTATCGCTCTCTCCAACACACACATGCTGTTAAACACACACACGCATACACACACGCACACATAGGTTCATAGAATAGGAGAATCGTGCGAGTGCGAAGCCACAGGAAGTGAGATACAAATGGAGTACGTACAAGAAGAGAAGAGGTGACGAATATTCCATCAAACCTGGACTGAGCAGTAGTACTCCCTCCGTCTAGGTGTTAAGTCATCCTACGGAAATCAGATATTCCCAAAATGTTTAGGCATCGTCCATTAACTTCGCATCTCAATCCCCTCCTGGCCTCGTTGCTAGCGAGCGTTGTTACTTAGGGAGCGTTTGGATCCTTAGCAAGAACAGCTTATAGCATAGCCGGGCAAGGTTAGGTGTTTGGAACTGTTAAAATATGTTAGCTTTTGTGGGCCAGCTAGCTTGGGTGGGCTAGAAAAACCTTGCTAGCTCAGGAGAGCCAAATCGGCTCGCTTCCGACAGCAAACTTCGCGTAGTAGTAACATAGACTAGTAACATATGCATGTTGTACTAGTCCAAGTTACTCACCACTATGACCAGCCTAAGCAATGTAACCAAACGCTCCTTAATTACTCTGCCTTGTTATCTCCCCCGGAAACCCAATGCATGGAGCGCAACTACGCGTTGATCAGTCAAGAAATCAAAGTCGGGTTGCATGCGAGTTAATACGTGGCCCTGCATGGTAGCTAAAACGACATCTCTTAGTTGTTTGGATTAATTGTTGCGTTTAGAGACAGAAATCAGGGCTTTGATTGGAGGAATGACCGGTCAAGTTTCTCCTTCTCCTCCAATCTGCTTGCACCTTGGTCCCGCTGCACCTTCTAACATGACTTATTACACCTAGACGGAGGGAGTCGTACTCCCTCCGTCACGGTTTAGAAGGCGCGCTTGGAAATTCTCTGGGACCTAGGTGGTTATCTATTGGTTATGAGATAGGCTAAAAAATAGCATTCACACTACGCATGCATATAGAAATAGTATATCGGAGTACTAATTAGCTACTAGAAATAAATGCAATGCGCCCTAAACCTTGTCTATTGTGGAAACACACGCAAATTTAACTATGCCTTCTAAACTGTGACGGAGGGAGTACGAGATACGGTGGCACACTGACTTAGGTCGAATACAAGTGCCCAAAATTGTGTGCATGTTATAATAAGGATTCACTTAAAATAGTACGTGAGTGAACAGAGGGATCAATTGGACGGTGTTCCCGAGCAGTAGCGAGATGTGTGAGGTAAGATACACCGCTGGCCCTTTTAATTTTTCTTATTAATTTGTTTGTTTCACCCTCTGACTGGTGGGACCCAACGTACTGCGTGGAGAGAGGTAAGGTGACTAAGGCTGCATTATTTCTGCACCACTGTGTATAGTCTTACCACCAAAGCCACATGACACGATTATGATTTAAATCCCAATGACTCCCACACACACACAAACAAACACGGCATGCTTGTCACACGAATGCAGGAATGTATAAAAGGTTATTTTCCTCTCGTTGAACATAACGGGAGGGTTGTGTAGCTCGTTAGCCTGTTCGCTCATCAAACTTGAGGTCTCGAGTTCGATAACTACACTTGAGCATAATTCATGTTTCTAGGGTTTGCACTCTTCACACTGTCTCCAGTATATATATACACGCTGGAGCCTCAGTGCTTGTAGTTGCTCTCTTCACACTCTCTCACCCTCTCCAGATCTAAATAAGACTTCGTTGGCCTCTCTCTCCCCTCACTGCTGGTCTGCTTGTAGTTGCTCTCTTCACACTCTCTCACCCTCTCCAGATCTAAACAAGACTTCGTTGGCCTATGTCTCTCCCCTCACTGCTGGTCAAAGAGCTGGCAGGATCTGTCCACCGGGAAGGGAAGGAGGCTTAACGCTGTTGCTGTCGGCAAGGGAGGGAATCCACTACCGGCACAGCTGTTCACTTTCACCCAGCGGCGGCGCAGGAGGGCCTCCGACCCCTTCTTCTTCGCCGCCGTACATAGTGTGGGTCGAACGGCCTCCGGTCGCCCACCGAACCACACCCCAAGAACTTTAAGGTATAATTTACTTATTCCACATGCATTGTTGTAGCTGCATGTGGGATTTTTCCGCTTCTGCACTCGAATCTAGGTGTTGGATCAAACAGGAAAGTAGTGGGGAAAGTTTTAAACCATGAATCTAGGACGTGGTTCAAAGAGGTAAGGAATGGGGGAAAGTAGTGGGAAAAGTTGTATAGCATGAATCTAGGACTTGGTTCAAAAAGGAAAGGAAGGGGAAAAGTAGTGGGGAAAGTTGTATCGCATGAATCTAAGACGTGGTTCAAAGAGGACAGGAATGGGGGAAAGTAGTGGGGAAAGTTGTATAGCATAAATCTAGGACGTGGTTCACAGTGGAAAGGAAGTGGGGAAAGTACTAGTACAGACTGGCTATCCAGCACCTACGTTGGTCGAAAAGGGAAAACAATGACAAACGCAGTACGCAGTACGCACATCTGTAACGAACTGATCTTTTGTTTTGGGGGACAAGGCTGTAGAGTTTGAGCAGGATTAGATTTGCTGCACTCACATAGGGAAAGGTGTCTGAAGATAACAAAACTGGGACCAACACAAATATGCTCCTTGGTTGTTTGTTCTTTGTAGCAACAGACTGTGCATCACCCTAGTACATCGGTAGATGCACATAGTGCTGGTGCGTCCACTGTCCCGTGCAACTCTT
This sequence comes from Triticum aestivum, assembly GCF_018294505.1. NCBI lineage: Eukaryota > Viridiplantae > Streptophyta > Magnoliopsida > Poales > Poaceae > Triticum > Triticum aestivum. Next base: position 158,892,001 of record NC_057802.1, read on the forward strand.
TAGCTGTTGTTAGTCTAAGGCCCTGTTTGGTTAAAAACTCCCTAGTCCCTACCTGCTTGGTTCCAGGGACTAAATATGGACTAGAGGTTATTAAATGACATGCTAAAAGACCATGTTACCCCTAGTAATGAACTAATAGAGACAAGGTGCGATGCATGGCAGGGGCAACTGTTGGAAAAAGTCCCAAAAAGACTCTCCCTCGGGGTCTTCTTTCTTTAGTCCCAAATGCCCACTTTTAGTCCCTAAAAGTCCCTCCTGTTTGGATTAGATGGGACTGACACGGAATTTTTTTAGTCCCTCCACCAAAATGTCCCTGTAAACAAGTACCCTCTAATAATGCTGCTAGAAAATTGATGCAATGCCACAGTTAAAAGCAAATTACATGTTTAACGAATTTTATTGTTAATATAATCTCTTTGTTAATATTAATCAATGCCACCATTTGAGAAATGCTATTGTCTTGCTTTCTTTCCCATTTAGATAAGGTAGATGCTTCTTTTTGTTGGCTTCTGTGTCATCCACCGTTATTGACCACTAGTTGTTTCCTTTGCACCTCTGTGTAAACAGGGTTATCTACTTCACCTTGTTGCCATTGTGACCTTTTGTTGCACTTCACAAAACACTTTTGTTTTAAGAGTGTTTTGTGCAGTTCAACCAAAATGTCACACCGACAACGTTGCTTGATTGCTTGATCTTAGTGGAACTGCACAAGAGGAGATCTTACTTCCTATCCGTGTTGGAAAATTTGGTTCAGAACTTCTTCTTGTGAGTTGTTTGAATTCCGCGTCATGAGAGGTCAGTACTAGCCTTCTTTCACATGATTCTGCAGTGTGCTTTCATATGTTGTGCTACTTGTACGGTAATGTTGCTTGATTTTAGTGAACTGCACAAATGTAGACAGGACTTCCAATCTGTATGTGCACCGCAATATCCCATTGAGGTAAGATAAGGATATTTCACAACTGTTGGCCTGTATTTTGCCACTTTCATCAGAAAATTAATGTCATTGTTTAGTGCTATACTTGTGCAACCTAATTGACATGCCAAATCTTACATTGAAGGCGAAGCTTGTCTGTTATTGAACCAAGTGATGAAGGGGAAGAACAAGCGGAAGAAAAACAAAAATCAACTCCTGGTGCTGTAATGAAGCACTGGTACTGTGATGACACAAGTAATGATATAGTTTTGCATCTTAATTTATTGCTATGGCTGGACCGAGCAATTGTTTTGCCACTGATTTGATGCCACTCTTAATGTAATACGTAATTATATCTACCTGTGCAAACAGGGATCTTCTTTGAAGATACCATATATTTTAGTGGAACTACACAAGTAGATGTTGGAAACATTAATCTAATCGAGGAGTATATAGTAAGCATGGCCACCACAGTAGATAGCAGCAGATGGTTCCGGAGAAGTGCTTCATCTGTATGCTCTACACAATAAGCCTCCTGACAAAGGATGGTACTCGCCCACTGATTTCATCCATATGATTGAGCTTTGTCATCTCTATTGGTGTTGTGCTACTCTTTAGATACTGTCATAAAAAAGTGGTATTGTCCTTGAGAAGTGCTTCATGTGTGTTGTTTCAAATATTTCCTTTCCTTTTTTTCGAGCAAACAGGGATGCTAGCATTTAGTTATCCTCTTGTCTTTGCACAACAGGATCATCGTCCTCTGAAGAAGAAAATGGAGTACGTGAAGTGACTAGTTCCGATTATGCCAGGATGAAGAAGCCCTATCTATCTTCTCATCAGAAGGAGCAGTTGAAGGATGGTTACATTACCCCCCACAAGACCAAACTAACTTCAGCTCAGAAGGACTGACAAATCTCCATTTTCTTGCTGTGATGCGCGAGTACAATGTTGTTCTAGGATTCTTTCTGGTGAGTTCCATTTTTCTAAAAGTGTGCTCTACATGGACCATGTAGGTGTCTGTTTAAACTGTCAATTCATAGTATGGTTTGCTTTATACTAATCACTTTTTTGTATTTGTGCAAACAGGGGTGCTCAGCTTGATTTCAATGAGAACTGCACAAAATGTTCATGAATACATTGAATCATTCATTTCCACCACAAGAAAGGAGGTGCCGATAAGTTCAAGGCATTGCAACATATAAAGGCGAAATCATACAAGCTAAGTGTGAATTTGGTTGATTTTGGTGGGGCTGCACAAAAAGAACAGCTAGTTTATTTAGGACGAGGTGCCATGTCAATGTCCGAACTGATGGCAAACCCTGCCCATTCCACAATCGTAGGCATTTGATATTTTGGAATGGGAAAACCTTGTCAAATTTTGCTCATTGATTTTAGCAAGAAGACATGCGTCTGATATTTTTGAATGGGACGCCCTTTGCTGTCAGCAGTGTCGATCCATTTTGTCTTTATTCTTTAGTTGTGAAGTAAATATTGGCTCTGACATGTGAACCGCTGAGATGCATAATCATCGATTGTTTGGAATGTTCTCTTTGAATTGCCATGCCTGTGTGTTTGATTGCAATGTACAGGAACGCTAAAAAGCTGCTCAAACTCTTTGTACTCCTTTTGTTCCTTTTTACTTCGCACATTGTGAAAGTGCATACTTTTTTCTATAAGATTGGTCAAAGTAGAGATACTTTGACTGCAGACAAAACTGGTATGCAGACTAGAAAGGACCGGAGGGAGAAAATGTGAAACTGCTGCAAACGAGGTGATCACCCTGGGAATAATGCTAGTACGTATTGTTTTGCATGTTCATCCAATGCCAGCGATACAAGAATTCGAACTAATCGAAATAAATTCATTCATACACGGTTGGATTTCATATAAACATGCCGGATTTCATTACATTTCATACATTCTACAACTAAAAAGGGGTGCGCTGGAGGTATAATTAATTAACCGAAGCTACCCACATGTGTCCGGCTGAGCCGAACAGAAGCTTCAGTGACTTAACTGTAGGTGCGGTTGCATAACTAACATGTGGCCCAGATGTCTGTTGGGCCCACATGTCAGTCAGCCAACTGCACCAGCAGTTAAGTAGAAGCAGCGTCCTTCTCCAACATAGCTCTCCGACTCGACATCGCCACCAAGAAGCTAATCGGCCGTCAGTGGTCAACCCACCTAGCTTGTCATAGCGATTAGGGAAACTAGGAGCCCAATGATCAGGATCCCCACATGACAAACACCTTTCTTCTTGTCATTCTTCTTCTTGAAGTTCGTGTGTTGCACAACCTTGTTCTTCCCATCAAACTTTGCTTTACCATCAAACTTTCCCTTGTTCTTGAACTTGTGGGGCTGGAAGTTCTTCTTCTGTACCAGATTGGCACTAGATCCTCCCTCAATTCCTCGAGCACGTGTGTCCTTTGCTCTCGTCTTTTCTTCCACATCAAGAGTGCCAATGAGATCCACGAAGGAGGAAGCTTAGTGATGATACCTCCGGCAACAAACTTGTCCGGTAGCATACAACTGAAGTGCTCAAGTTCTCTAGCAAATGACTGTATCTCATGAGCTTGCTCAACCACGGAGCGCTCTTCAATCATCCTGTAATCATAAAATTACTCCATGATGTACAAGTCAGTGCCAGCAACCGGAGGGTAGCAGCGGTGGCCTTACTTGGACCCGAACGGCGGCGACCTACCGTGTTCTACTCTTCCTCGTTTTCTGTGTGGCGCGGCCTCGTTGGCAGCGGGGCGGGGCCTCAGCGGAGCCGGCGATGTCCTCTGTCTCGTTGCCGGCGGGAGGCGCCTCGGTGGAGCGGGGGAAATCCCCCCCTCGTTGCCGACAGGGTGGGGCCTCAGCGGAGCCGGTGGTGTCCTCTGCCTCATTGTTGGCGCCGGGGCCTCGCAGAGTAGGGCCTCATCGACACCACTGGAGCGGGGACTCGTCGGAGCCGGCATTGTCCTCTGCCTCGTCCTCGGTCTCGCCAAACAGTGCCTCGCCCGCTTCATCGCCCTCTTTGTAGGCGGCCGCAGACTCCGCCACCCGCATGCGGTACCGCCAGCGCTCGAGGCGGCCCTCACGGGCGGAGCGGTACGAGTCGAGCAGTGCCTCCTGCTCCGCCCGCTCCGCGGCGATATGCTCCTCCGCCTGCAGGTGCTCCTGGAGGAGATGGTGGTTGTAGGCGGCGTCGGCCTGCGCCTCCCGGAACTGCTCCTCACGCTTCTGCCTCACTGTGTCCATATATTGGGCATGGGCCTCGGCGATGGTCATGGTGCAATGCACCAGCGAGGATGGCGCCGAGGAGGGGGTTTGCTCCGGATCGTCGACTACCATGTTCTCCATTGGGACGTCGTCCTCCTCCGGCTGCCTACCGGCCAGCCAGTCGGCAGCAATGGCTGCCATCTCCTTCTGGTCCGTCGTGCGCCCGTCCCGAAGTGCGTTGGAGCGCGAGGAAGCTATGCATGGTGGGCAGTAGTGGTGTGGACAGGAGAATAGGAATGGATGCGGATGACTGCGGCTATGGCCGGCGCAACAGTTTATATAGCAATGGTGGGCGGCGGAGAGATGGACGTGTGGTGCCGGAGTAGCCGCCTCAGCAACCGCGTATCATTAATGTGGGCGGCAGAAGGACGGACGACACTTGTGTCGTTTGAAGGCGGAGCAATCGCATGCACCGGGAAGCGGGGCGGGCGGCGCTGACCGTTTCGAGTGGAAAGCGCGCGTGGGCGAGGGAGGCGGTTTGGGTGGGCCAGGGCAGTCAGACTCGTGCTTGGCAGCGGGTCGGTCCAGCAGCCGGATATGCTGGCTCGCAAGCTACCTCGCCGAGCTGAGCGACGACAATCAGACGATGGACGTAGCTTCCGACCAGGAGCCGGCTCCACTGTCCAAGCCGGTTCATGCCGTGCTCACCATAGAGCAGGTGCGGCCGCACTTCGACGCCCTAATGGCGGAAGAGCTACCAGCGCAGGAGGACCTGTACTGCAACCTCCGTCTCCTCAACGAGCACCGGTGAACAAGCAAACGACAATGTCGTCGCGGACATGTGGCCCTATGATCCTGGCTTCCCGAATGAGCAGCGGGCGCTCTATCAGACCATCCGCAGGGCCCGCGAGGCCCTCTCCGTCGTCCTTCGAGATGTTGCGCTTGCCGTGGCGCTGCCATCTCGCGTTGTCAACATGGTCAACGGACATGAGGATGAGGAGATGACTTTACTTGGAGAGGATGACAGTGGGGACCCACCAGGGCCATAGCCGCACGTACGCAAGTGCCTCCTTATTTGTATATAAAACTATAATTTTATTTGCTTCCTCCTGGTTTCCTGACATCACGGTCCCACACCATTGTCAACATATGTAGTCAATAAACGAGAGAATTGCACAAGAAGCGGCCGACAGCTGGGACCAAGCAGCTCGAGCAGTATTTGTGTTTTTGAGGTGTGAGCACTGCAGAGTTTTTCTTGAGCGATGTTTAGCCCAGATATTAATTTTTCTCCACCGAACAACAACGAAAACATCGCTGCAGCTATTAACTGGGCGGGCTGTGGCCCTTCTAGCCCGGGCCAGATATCCAGCCCAGATATTAATTTTTTTCAAGCTGAAAATGGCTAGCCCAGCTATACTTTTTTTAGGAATACCCAGGCAAGGTCAAGTTGTTATTCTCCGCCCCGCTGGGCTGCAAATCTTTCCTAGGAAGGATGCATTAGGCTTAACAAGAAAATCGGCTTTAAGAAATAATAAATGGGATGTAATTATAAAAAGTGGGCAGTTACTATAAAAAATGCACCAAACATGTACTTACTTTATAAAATATTATTTTTGGATATTGAAAATTTTAATTTCATTAATTGTTGCGAGCGCAATGTTTCATTGGATTTTTACGTAATATAAATTTATATTGTAATTGTATTTAATCTGACTAGAAATTTCAGGATAAAAATATTTTGGATCCCATCAAAATGTGGGAAATTTTATTGAATTCTGTTTTGAACGGTTGGTTGAAATGGGCTGTACTTTTAACAAACTGTAAATGGGCTGTAGTAAATTCCATTAGAATTCAAAAATTGGTTGCACATTCTTACAAATCTCAAATGGGCTATAAGTTCTCTGCCACACACTTGTGGCCTTACTAAATTGACGCGCCCCTAAAAAAAGAGAGTTGACGCGTATGCAAGGCTTTGTCAACTTATAGTCAACGCACGGTTCTAGCAGCAGTGGCCATTGGATGTCCATCCAACGGATGCCGTGCTTCTTCTTCAGTCTCGGATATTCTAGCTTCACCCGCCCAAAAAATGGTTCCTCCCCCTGACATCTAGGGCGCACCGTTTCGGAAGCTGACCTGTGGGCCTACTAAGTTGACGCGTACCAAGGGCTTTGTCAACTTAGTCAATATAAACGATTCTAGCTGCAGTGACCGTACGATGTCCATCCAACGGCCGTCGTGCTTCTTCAACCTCTGGTCTTCTTGCTCCAGCCGCCCAAAGCAGCGCCGGTCGTGCCGCCTGCTCCTGCCTCCCGTGGCCGGCTGTGCTGCCGCGCAGGCTTCACCGCCCCCTGCTACTCCCACCGCTGGCCAGGGCATCCCTCCACTCACCCACACCCCCTGTTATTCCGCGGCGACGGCAGCCTCACACCGCAGCCGAACCAGTGAACCCTCGTACTCCTCTCCGCGTGGGCATCCACTGCCGCGTCTTCCCCAGCTCCGCGTCGTCCCCTTCCTAGGCCTCGCCGTCGTCCACCGCCCTGGTGCTCTGGGCGTGGTGTGGTCAAGGAATGACTTCCATCGTAAGAGTACTGTACGTGGAGAGGCTGACAGCTGGGTCCACCGCAGCCGCAAGGAAGTGCCTCCTTATTACACGGAAAATAATTATTCCTCCACTTGACAGCAGGGACCCACCGGACGGGCCACCGTATTTGGCAAAAAAACGTTTCCCCCTGACTGCTGGGACCCACCGGACGGGCCAACGTATTTCGTGAAAAAAAGTTCCCCCCGCTGACAGCTCGGACCCACCGGAGGTGCCTCCTTATTATGCACAAAAAAATGAATACTCCCCCTGCTAGTTGGGACCCACCTTGGTGGGAGGCTGACTTGTGGGCCAACTAAGTTGACGGGGACGGAGTGCTTTGTCAACTTAGTCAATATGAACGATTCTAGCTGCAGTGACCGTACGATGTCCATCCAACGGCCGTAGTGCTTCTTCAACCTCTGGTCTTCTTGCTCCAGCCGCCCAAAGCAGCGCCGGTCGTGCCGCATGCTCCTGCCTCTCGTGGCCGGCTGTGCTGCCGCAGAGGTCTCACCGCCCCTACTATTCCCACCGCTGGCCAGGCCCTGCGGCGACGGCAGCCTCACACCGCAGCCGAACCAGTGAACCCTCGTACTCCTCTCTGCACGGGCTTCCACTGCCGCGTCTTCCCCGGCTCTGCGTCGTCCCCTTCCTAGGCCTCGCTGTCGTCCACCGCCCTGGAGCTCTCGGCGCGGCGTGGTCAACATAGTCAAAGAACGACTTCCATCGAAAGAGTACTGTACGTGGAGAGGCTGGCAGCTGGGTCCATGGCGGCCGCAAGGAAGTGCCTCCATATTATGCGCAAAATAATTATTCCTCCACAGCAGGGACCCACCGGACAGGCAACTGTATTTCACGAATAAAACGTTTCCCCCTGACTACTGGGACCTACCAGCTACATCTTCGCACGCAAGGAAGTGTGTCCGGGAAAAAAACGATTCGGCCCCCTGACTGCTGGGACCCACCAGCTACATCTTCGTAGGCAAGGAAGTGCCTGACAGTCGGGACCCACCTGGTCGAAGCGTACATAGCATTGTCATTCTAGTCGCGAAAGTGTACGTACATACTGGTCGATGTAGAGGCGTGCACGTGTCGTAGTAGAGGTGCGCACGTAGCATGTACACGTACATACAACGGCCAGTGTGCAAGAAAGAAAATACAGCCACGTACGTACATACGGACAGGGTCTCGAACACCTACTCGCGCATACGTACGGCCAGGGCTCGTGTACATGGTTGGGTCGGAACGGAGAAACTGCGTCGTCGTCGTGTTCATGGGGAGCCAACCGGCTGGGGCGGAACGGAATGCGTCGTAGTGTTCATCGGGAGGGCTTGGACAGAACAGCCGATGGAAACGAGGCCTGGCATACCGCAGAACGGAGGAAACGGCCTTGCGTTCGACCGGCCACGTTTGAAACAGGATCCTGTTCATCGGGAGGGGTCTGGCGTACCGCAAAACGGAGGAAACAGACCTCCTACGGTCGAAACGGGGGTCCTGTTGATCGGGAGGGGTGTCGCGTACCGCAAAACGGAGGAAACAGACTTGTGTTGGAGCGCTACGGTCGAAACGGGGGTCCTGTTCATCGGGAGGGGTGTGGCATACCGCAAAACGGGACTCCACGGGATACTGTTTATCTCCACCATCGACCCCCTCCAGCCTCCACGGGCTACTGTTCATCCACCGTCGACCTCCTCCAGCCACCACCTGCGACTGTTCACCCATGGGCTCCTGTTCATCCAGCCTCCACCGCGCGCTACTCCGCCGGCTACTATTCAACCAGCCCTCTCCACGGGCTCCTGTTCAACCACCCCTCCACGGGCTATTGTTCATCCATCCCTCCACCGTCTACTGTTCATCTAGCCCTCCACGGGGTGGTCCTGTTCATCCTGCCCTCCACGGGGTCCTGTTCATCCAGCCCCAACCGGCTCGATCAATCGGGGTCATGTTCATCCAGAGGCAACACCACGAGGTCCTGTTCATCCACCCCCACCGGGAACTGTTCATCCAAACCCCCCAGCAACGCTCACTGTTCATCCAGAGGTAGCATCGATCGGCTTCAGTTAGCAGCAGTAGCGAAGGAATCGCTCGATCGGGTTCAGTTAACAGCCATCGATCGATCGCTCGGGTTCAGTAACGTCTAGCCTGCAGTGCAATCGCTCGGGTTCAGTTAGAGCCCAACGCCTCGCACGCACGCTCGTGCGTGTACGAGAGAAACACGCATCGCTCGGCCCCGACCACCCACCATAACCAGGAACACCCCGGTATTTTCCTCGCCCTCGCTTCTACTATAGTTTTTTCCGTCATGGACGGCACAAAGAATGTCATGCAGCTGCGTCTCCGGCCCGCCCAGGACGAAAAGCCTATTTTCTGTCATGATTTTTGTCATAGAAGTAGGAGCCCACCACATCTACGATGATACCGGGTTTTATCACAATTATCGTCATAGAAGTGTCATAAGTATGACAAAAAAATTTTGTTCGGCCCAAAATGTCACCGATGTGTCTTTTTTTTGTAGTGGGTTGGCACCGGATTGTTGACTACCATGTTCTCCATTGGGACATCGTCGTCCTCCGGCTGCCTGCCGGCCAGCCAGTCGGGCAGCAATGGCTGCCATCTCCTTGTGGTCAGTCGTCCGCCCGTCCCAAGAGCGCTGGAGCGCAAGGAAGCCATGGTGGGCAGTAGTGGTGTGGACAGGAGAAAGGGAACGGAGGCGGATGACTGCAGCTATGGCCGACGCAACAGTTTATATACCAATGGTGGGCGGCGGAGGGATGGACGGGTGGCACCGGAGTAGCCGCCTAGGCAACCATGTATCATTAATGTGGGTGGCAGACGGACGGACAGATGGCACTTGTGTTGTTTGAATGCGGAGCAATCGCCTACATCGGGAAGCAGCGCGGGCGGCGCTGACCATTTCGGGCGGAAAGCGCGCGCGAGCGAGGGAGGCGGTCTGGGTGGGCCAGGGCGGTCAGACTCGTGCTTGGCAGCGGGTGATACGTCTCCAACGTATCTATAATTTTTGATTGTTCCATGCTGTTATATTATCAATCTTGGATGTTTTATAATGATTTTATAGTCATTTCATATCATTTTTTGGTACTAACCTATTGGCATAGTGCCAAGTGCCAGTTGTTGTTTTCTGCATGTTTTTTACATCGCAGGAAATCAATATCAGACGGAGTCCAAATTTAATGAAACTCCACGGAGATTTTTTATGGACCAGAAGGAACGTAATGGGCCCTGGCTGCGCCTGGGGGGTGCCCCGAGGGGGCATAACCCACCAGGGCGCGCCAGGAGGCCCAGGCGCGCCCTGGTGGGTTGTGCCCACCTGGGGTGCCCCCCTGACCGCCTCTTTGCTCTAGAAATACTCCAATATTCCCAAAACCCTAGGGGAGTCGACAAAATATTCATCTAGCCACCACAGAGTCCAGAACCACCAGATCCAATCTAGACACCATCTCGGATGGGGTTCACCACCTCCATTGGTGCCTCCCCGATGATGCGTGAGTAGTTCTTTGTAGACCTTCCGGTCCATAGTTAGTACCTAGATGGCTTCCTCTCTCTTGCTGAATTCTCAATACAATGGTCTCTTGGAGATCCATATGATGTAACTCTTTTGCGGTGTGTTTGTTGGGATCTGATGAACTTTGAGTTTATGATCAGTTATATCTTTTTATATCCATGAAAGTTATTTCAGTTTCTTTGATCTCTTATATGCATGATTGCTTATAGCCTCATATTTCTTCTCCGATATTTAGGTTTTGTTTGGCCAACTTGATCTATTTATCTTGCAATGGAAAGAGGTGCTTTGTAGTGGGTTCGATCTTACGGTGCTTGATCCCAGTGACAGAAGGGGAAACGACACGTATGTATTGTTGCTACTAAGGATAAAACGATGGGGTCTATCTCTACATAGATAGATCTTGTCTACATCATGTCATCGTTCTTATTGCATTACTCCATTTCTCCATGAACTTAATACACTAGATGCATGCTGGATAGCGGTCGATGTGTGGAGTAATAGTAGTAGATGCAGGCAGGAGTCGGTCTACTAATCTTGGACGTGATGCCTATATAATGATCATTGCCTGGATATCGTCATGATTATTCGAAGTTCTATCAATTGCCCAACAGTAATTGTTTACCCACCGTTTGCTATTTTTCTCGAGAGAAGCCACTAGTGAAACCAATGGCCCCCGGGTCTTCTTTCTCATATATTCGCCTTTGCGATCTACTTTTTTCTTGCACTTATTTTCAGATCTATTAAACCAAAAATACAAAAAAACCTTGCTGCGTTTTATTTCTATTTATTTTATTTGGCGTTCGATCTATCAATCTACTACAATTTACATCATGTCCGTTTGCCTGTCTTGAGGCGCCGTACCCCGGAAGGGATTGACAACCCCTTTAACACGTCGGGTTGCGAGGATTTGTTATCTCTGTGCAGGGGTTGTTTACGTTGTGTTGCTTGGTTCTCCTACTGGTTCGATAACCTTGGTTTCATATCCGAGGGGAATACTACCGCCGTTGTGCTGCATCATCCCTTCCTCTTTGGGGAAATACCGACGTAGCTTCAAGCGACATCAGCGGGTCGGTCCAGCGCTGCCGGAATGCTGGCTCGCTAGCAAGCTCGCCGAGCGGAGCGACGGCAATCAGACGATGGACGTAGCTTCCGACCAGGAGCCGGCGTCACTGTCCAAGCCGGTTCATGCCGTGTTCACCATAGAGCAGGTGCGGCCGCACTTCGACGCCCTAATGGCGGAAGAGCTACCAGCGCAGGAGGACCTGTGCTGCAACCTCCGTCTCCTCAACGAGTACCGGCGAACAAGCGAACGACAATGCCGTCGTGGACATGTGGCCCTGTGATCTTGGCTTCCTGAATGAGCAGCGGGCGCTGTATCAGACCATCCATAGGGTCCGCGAGGCCCTCTCCGTCGTCCTTCCAGTTGTTGCGCTCACCATGGCGCCGCCGTCTCGCGTTGTCAACATGGTCAACGGACATGAGGAATGAGGAGATGACTTTACTTGGAGAGGATGATAGTGGGGACCCACCAGGGCCATAGCCGCACATACGCAAGTGCCTCTTTATTATATACAACTATATTTTTTTTGCTTCCTCCTGGTTTCCTGACATCACGGTCCCACACCATTGTCAACCTATGTAGTCAATAAACGAGAGAATTGCACAAGGAGCGGCCGACAGCTGGGACCAAGCAGCTCGAGCAGTATTTGTGTTTTTGAGTTTTTCTTGAGCGATGTTTTTGTTGTTGTTCAAAGGAGAGCAGGGTATTAACTGGGCGGGCTGTGGCCCATCTAGCCCAGGACAGATATCCAGCCCAAATATTAATTTTTTCAAGCTGAAAAGGGCTAGCCCAGCTATACTTTTTTTTGAGGAATACCCAGGCAAGGTCAACTTGTTATTCTCCGCCCCGCTGGACTCCAAATCTTTCCTAGGAGGGATGCATTAGGCTTAACAAGAAAATGGGATGTAACTGTAAAAACTGGGCAATAACAATAAAAAATGCACCAAACACGTAATTAGTTAAATAATATTATTATTGGATTTTGAAAATTTTAATTTCATTAATTGTTGCACCCGCAATATTTCGTTGGATTTTTACGTAATACAAATTTATTTTGAAATTATTTTTAATCTGACTAGAAATTTCGGGATAAAAATATTTCGGATCCCATCAAAATGTGGGAAATTTTATTGAATTCTGTTTTGAGCGGTTGGTTGAAATTATTAATCGTTGTCCTAGCTAGAAAATGGGTTGTACTTTTAACAAACTGTAAATGGGATGTAGTAAATTCCATTAGAATTCAAAAATAGGTTGTGCATTCTTACAAATTGCAAATGGGCTATATGTTCTCTGCCACACAATTGTGGGCCTAAAAAGTTGATGCGTCCCCTAAAAAAACTAAGTTGACGTGTATGGAAGGCTTTGTCAATTTATAGTCAACACACGGTTCTAGCAGCAGTGGCCATTGGATGTCCATCCAACAGATGTCGTGCTTCTTCTTCAATCTCGGATATTCTTGCTTCAGCTGCACAAAAAATAATTCCTCCCCCTGACTTCTGGGGCGCACCATTTCGGAGGCTGACCTATGGGCCTACTAAGTTGACGCGTACCATGGGCTTTGTTAGCTTAGTCAATATAAACGATTCTAGCTGCAGTGACCGTACGATGTCTAACGGTCGTCGTGCTTCTTCAACCTCTGTTCTTCTTGCTCCAGCCGCCCAAACCAGCGCCGACCGTGTCGCCTGCTCCTGCCTCCCGTGTCTGGATGTGCTGCCACCGCTGGCCATGCTATCCCTCTATACTCACCCACACCTCCTGTTATTCTCTGGCGACGGCAACTTCACACTGCAGACGAAGCAGTCAACCCAGGTACTCCCCTCCGTGTAGGCATCCACTGCCGCGTCTTCCCCGCCTCCGAGTCGTTCCCTTCCTAGGCCTCACCATCGTCCACCGCCTTGGTGCTCTCGGTGTGGCATGGTCAACATGGTCAACGGAGGACAGCCATCGGAAGAGGACTTTAGGCGGTGAGGCTGACAGGTAGACCCACTAGCTACATCTTTGAACACAAGGAAGTGCCTCCTTATTACTCGCAAAATAAAAACGATTCCTCCCCCTGATAGCTGGGACCGAGCAGCTGCATCTTCGCACGCAAGGAAGTGCGTCCTTATCCTCCCTGACCGCTGGGACCCACCCGGTCAAAGCATATGTAGCGTTGTCTGTCTGGTCGCGAACGTGTACGTACATACTGGTCGATCGGTCTTGATGACACACAAGTATAGGGGATCTACCGTAGTCCTTTCGATGAGTAAGAGTGTCGAACCCAACGAGGAGCAGAAGGAAATGACAAGTGGTTTTTAGTAAGGTATTCTCTGCAAGCACTGAAATTATCGGTAACAAATAGTTTTGAGATAAGGTAATTCGTAACGGGTAACAAGTAAAAAAAGTAAACAAGGTGCAGCAAGCTGGCCCAATCCTTTTTGTAGCAAAGGACAAGCCTGGACAAACTCTTATATAAAGGAAAATGCTCCCGAGGACACATGGGAATTATCGTCAAGCTAGTTTTCATCACGCTCATATGATTCGCGTTCGTTACTTTGATAATTTGATATGTGGGTGGACCGGTGCTTGGGTACTGCCCTTCCTTGGACAAGCATCCCACTTATGATTAACCCCTCTTGCAAGCACCCGCAACTACAAAAGAAGTATTAAGGTAAACCTAACCATAGCAAGAAACATGTGGATCCTAATCAGCCCCTTACGAAGAACGCATAAACTAGGGTTTCAGCTTCTGTCACTCTAGCAACCCATCATCGACTTATTACTTCCAATGCCTTCCCCTAGGCCCAAATAATGGTGAAGTGTCATGTAGTCGACATTCACATAACACCACTAGAGGAAAGACAACATACATCTCATCAAAATATCGAACGAATGCCAAATTCACATGACTACTTATAGCAAGACTTCTCCCATGTCCTCAGTAACAAATGTAACTACTCACAAATCATATTCATGTTCATAATCAGAGGGGTATTAATATTCATAAAGGATCTGAACATATGATCTTCCACCAAATAAACCAACTAGCATCAAGTACAAGGAGTAATCAACACTACTAGCAACCCACATGTACCAATCTGAGGTTTTGAGACAAAGATTGGATACAAGAGATGAACTGGGGTTTGAGATGAGATGGTGCTGGTGAAGATGTTGATGGAGCTTGGCCCCCACCCAATGAGAGGATCGATGGTGATGACGATGGTGATGATTTCCCCCTCCCGGAGGGATGTTTCCCCGGCAGAACAGCTCCGCCGGAGCCCTAGATTGGTTTCGCCAGGTTCCGCCTCGAGACGGCGGCGCTTCGTCCCCAAAGCTTCCTTCTGATTTTTTCCAGGGCAAAAGACTTCATATAGCAAAAGATGGGCACCGGAGGCCTGCCAGGGGGCCCCTGAGGCAGGGGCGCGCCCAGGGGGGTAGGGCGCGCCCCCCACCCTCGTGGATGGTGGGTGGCCCCCCTCTGGTTGATTCTTTCGCCAAATTTTTTTATTAATTCCAAAAACTACCTCCGTGAAGTTTCAGGACTTTTGGAGTTGTGCAGAATAGGTCTCTAATATTTGCTCCTTTTCCAGCCCAGAATTCCAGCTACCGGAATTATCCCTCTTCGTGTAAACCTTGTAAAATAAGAGAGAATAGGCATAAGTATTGTGACATAATGTGTAATAACAGCCCATAATGCAATAAATATCGATATAAAAGCATGATGCAAAATGGACGTATCAGGTCTCTGTGCAAGTATGAACGGTGGCCGAGTAAGTAGCAGCACGTGTCATTGTAGAGCACCCGACATAGCAGTTCACGCAGTCCTGTCTAAGTCCTGTACACGTATGTACAGCCACAGGGAAAAAATATGGCCACGTACATACATACGGGCGTCGTCTCGAGCGCGTACTCGCGCATATAAATACGGACGGCCAGGGCTTGTGTACATGGAGAGGCAACGGACGGCAGCAACGACGTCGTGTTCATCGGGCAGCGAACCGGCTGGGTCGGAATGGAGAAACAACGTCCTGCTCATCGGGAGGCAACCGATTGGGTCGGAATGCGTCATGTTCATCAGGAGGCAACTGGCTTGGACGGAACAGCCGATCGAAATGAGGCTTGACGTACCGCAAAATGGACGAAACAGACTTGTGTTCGAGCATTACGGTCGAAACAGGGGTCCTGTTCATCGGGAGGGGTGTGGCGTACCGCAAAACGGGACTCCACGGGATACTGTTCATCTCCACCATCAACTGCCTCCACGGGCTACTATTCATCCACCGTCGACCTGCTCCAGCCTCCACCTGCGACTGTTCATCCACAGGCTCATGTTCATCCAGCCTCCACCGCTCCTCCACCGGCTACTGTTCAACCAGCCCCTCCACGGGGTCCTGTTCAACCACCCCTCCACGGGGTCCTGTTCAACCACCCCTTCATGGGCTACTATTCATCCGTCCCTCCACCGGCGACTGTTCAACCAGCCCTCCACGGGGTCGTCCTGTTCATCCAGCCCTCCACGGGGTCCTGTTTATCCACCCCCAACCGGCTCGATCGATCGGGGTCCTGTTCATCCAGCGGCAACAGCCTCTACTACCACAGGGTCCTATTCATCCAACTCCCCACCGGGAAGTGTTCATCCACCGCCCCCAACAACATTCACTGTTCATCAAGGGAAGGAGAAGCAGGGTTCGATCGGCTTCAGTTAGCAGCAGTAGCGAACGAATCGCTTGATCGGGTTCAGTTAACAGCCAGATCGATCGATCGCTTGGGTTCAGTAACGCGTAGCCTACAGTGCAGTCGCTCGGGTTCAGTAAGCGAACGCCTCGCTCGGGTTCAGTTAGAGCCCAATACCTCGCACCCACGCGCGTACGTGTATGAGAGAAACGTGCATCGCTCTGCCCCCGACCACCCACCATAACCGAGAACTCCCCGATATTTTCCTCGCCCTCGCTTCTACCACGGTTTTTTCCGTCATGGACGGCCCAAAGAATGTCATGCAGCTGCGTCTCCGGCCCGCCCAGGACAAAAATCCCATTTTCTGTCATGATTTTTGTCATAGGGTTTTGTCACAATTATCATCATAGAAGTGTCATAAGCATGACAGAAATTTTTTCGTTCGGCCCAAAATGTCACGGATGTGTCTTTTTTTGTAGTGCAAGCTCAGGGGCTGCCGCCTCCAACTCGGACCCGGGGTGTCACGCCCAATATGCGATCCTATCCGAGAGGAACTCGAAGGTCCCACTAAGGATAGAGCCGCATATTGAAACGCTTTTGCAAGGTCGATATCATTACATCATACCATTACATAATAGATGGGGATACATACAAAGGGCATACAAATGCCACAAGAATACATCAAACATCATACATAAGATCAACATCCGACTACGAATGAAACACAAACAAAAACTCAAACGACATCCACCCTGCTAGCCTTGGCTGCCGACCAGGAACCTATCCCAAGATCGACGAGGAAGAAGTAGAACTCCAAAACAAGTAAACATCGCTCTCACGTCATGATCATCGCATAACCTGTACCTGAGCTGTTGTTGTAGTAATCTGTGAGCCACGAGGACTCAGCAATCCCATTACCATGGGTATCAAGACTATCAAAGCTTAATGGGTATGGAATGGATAAGTGGTGAGGATGCAGCAAGCGACTAAGCATTGTATGGTGGCTAACTTACGAGTACAAGAATAAGATGAGAAACTACGCAACGGTCGCAAACTAGTAGATCAAGAAGTGATCCTGAACTACTTACGTTCAAACATAACCCTATCGTGTTCTCTTCTCGAATGCACCCGAAAAGAGACAGTCACGGTTACGCACGCGGTTGGTGTATTTTAATTGCGTTTAGTTCAAGTCCTCTACAACCGGATGTTAAAAATTCCCATCTACCACATAACCGCAGGCACGGCTCTCGAAAGTTTAAACCCTGCAGGGGTGTCCCAACATAGCCCATGACAAGCTCAATCCGCGGAGACAATCCTCCATCTTGGAACCCTCCGATCAGACTCGGAATCCCGGTGCACAAGACATTTTGATAATGGTAAAACAAGTCCAGCAAGACCTCCCGATGTGCCGACACCCTGATAGTAGCCGCGCGTATCTCTTCTCAGGCCACAACGAATGAGCAACGCATACATGTGCCAAAATGCCGCAAGTTGCCAAGGGGCGGCCCCACACAGTGCTCTAGTTTGGGACCAACACCATCAGCACTGGCCCCCCTGTATTAGGTTGAATAACGAACCTTGGGTAGCGCTAACTCCCTATGCGTCAAGTTTATTATCATGTTTAGTTATTATGTTGAGCAAATGGTAAAACCAATGTTGGGCCTTGCGGGAAGAGTTTTACTCAAAGCGGACTGTCAAGAGGGGCCCATAAACCCTCATCGTGTTAGGGACGCAAAATCAAGGAACATAACACTGGTATGATGGAAATTAGGGCGGCAAGAGTGGAACAAAACACCAGGCAAAAGGCCGAGCCTTCCACCCTTTACCAAGTATATATGTGCATTAATTAAATAAGAGATATTGTGATATCCCATGATATCCATGATATTGTGCATTAATTAAAGCTTCCTTCTGATTTTTCTAGGGCGAAAGACTTCATATAGCAAAAGATGGGCACCAGAGGACTGCTAGGGGACTTCATAAAAGCATGATGCAAAATGGACGTATCAACTCCCCCAAGCTTAGATCTCGCTTGTCCTCAAGCGGAAGCCGATAACGAAAAATATGTCCACATGTTTAGAGATAGAGGTGTTGATAAAATAAAATATAGACATGAGGGCATCATGATCATTCTTAGAATAGCAACATATATATGTATATATATATATATGTATATATATATTGTCATATGATTTCTTATGCTAAAGTAACAATCTATTCACAATGTCAAGTATGAATCAGAAACTTTATTGAAAACTAACAAACTATGATCTCGGTCATTGAGGGAATTGCAATTTATCATAACATAGGAAAGAGTCAATATAAGAGCTTTTTAGCAAGTCCACATACTCAACTATCATTTAGTCTTTCACAATTGCTAACACTCACGCAATACTTATTGGTATGGAGTTTTAATCGAACACGGAGAAAGACATGGGCTTATAGTGTTGCCTCCCAACCTTTTACCTCAAGGGTAATGTCAACAATAATAGTTTATGATAACTTACATCCAATTGGATATATATATCAGGATCTTTCCAACACAATGTGCTTGCCAAAGGATAAAATGTAAAAAGGAAAGGTGAAGATCACCATGACTCTTGCATAAGGTATAAGACAAGAATAAAAGATAAACCCTTCGCAGAGGGAAGCAAAGGTTGTCATGTGTTTTTGTGGTTGGATGCACAAAATCTTAATGCGGAAGAACGTCACTTTATATTGCCACTTGTGATATGGACCTTTATTATGCAGCCCGTTGCTTTTATTTCTTCCACCTCACAAGATCGTATAAACCTTATTTTCTCCACATTAATAAATCATACATATTTAGAGAGCAATTTTTATTGCATGCAACAATGACAACTTACTTGAAGGATCTTACTCAGTCCATAGGTAGGTATGGTGGACACTCATGGCAAAACTGGGTTTAAGGATATTCGGAAGCACAAGTAGTATCTCTACTTGGTGCGGAGAATTCGGCTAGCATGAGTGGGAAAGGCAAGCTCAACATGTTGGAAGATCCATGAAAATATACTTTATTTCAGATATAAGAAAGCATAACCCATTACGTTGTCTTCCTTGTCCAACATCAACTCTTTAGCATGTCATATTTTAATGAGTGCTCACAATCATAAAAGATGTCCAAGATAGTATATTTATATGTGAAAACCTCTCTTTATTTATTACTTCCTATTAATTGCAACGATGACCAAAACTATGTTTGTCAACTCTCAACAACTTTTATTCATCATACTCTTTTATATGTGAAGTCATCACTCTCCATAAGATCAATATGATCTCTTTAATTCTTTTTATTCTTTCTTTTACTCCCTCAAGATCATAGCGAGATAACCAAGCCCTTGACTCAAAACTAATCTTTATTATATATAGCTCACGGACTCGATTACATAGAGGGGTCATAAAGCAAAACTCAAAACTAGATCATACTAAAACTTTATTCTACTAGATCAAGATATTACCAAAAGGATCGAAGTAAGGAAAACAGTAAAGCTAGGAGTGTGATGGTGATACGATACCGGGGCGCCTCCCCCAAGCTTGGCAGTTGCCAAGGGGAGTGCCCATACCAGATACTCTGTTCTCCTTTGGTGGTGAAGGAGTTGTTGATGACGTAGGCTTGTCTTCCATCTTCCAAGGCATAGGCTCACCATCATAGAAGGATGATCGAGTCTCCGGGATCCTCAAATCTGCAGCCAAACTCATCCTCTGGAATCTATATTCATACTCACAGTTTTCGTTTTGCAGGTCATAGATCTGGGCTTGGAGATTCTCGATTTTCTCATGAAGCTTGAAGATGGTCTCCCCAATGTTCTTGGCATCTAGCTTGTGGTTGTTGGTGAACTCCGTGATCATTATGTGGTTGGCATCGAGTCCACGTTCCACCATCTCCTGGCACTTGAAAACTTGTTGCTCCATTGCTTCGAGTCTTGTCTCCACGCTTCCGGTCCTCCTTGGTCCCTCAACATCGCGGATGTGCAACAACCCCTCACGCATCTAAATGGTTTGGAGGTGTTGCAGCACCTCCGCAAGATAGGGGTTGATGACCTTCTCGAAGAACTTGTCCTTGGGGGCGCTTGGAGACGTCATGGTGATCTAGATCTGTGAGAAAAACAACTCGAAAAAAATAGAGGATATTTGCGTGGTACTGTGGTCAAAACCTTCGGGATATTATATAATGACTTTTTTACCGACCAAAAGAAGTATCGTGATAGAAAACACAGTCCGGAGAGCACACGAGGTGCCCACGAGGCAGGGGCGCGCCCTCCACCCTCGTGGATGCCTCATGTCCCTTTCAGACTACTTATTTTCCTATTTTCCTAAATATTCCAAAACGGAGAAAAAGTGTTGTTAGAACTGTTTTGGAGTCGGTTTACTTACTGTACCACATACCTATTTCTTTTTGGAGTCCGAAACGTTCTGGAAAGTCTCCCTTATGTATTCCTCCGGGGTTACGGTTTCAATAACATTAGTTTCAACATTTATGGGATTACCTGAGATATAATGTTTGATTCTTTGACCATTCACCACCTTCGGATTTGTGCCTTCGAAGTTGTTGATTTTTATGGCACCGGAGCGATAGACCTCCTTGATAACGTAAGGGCCTTCCCATTTAGAGAGAAGTTTTCCTGCAAAAAATCTAAAATGAGAGTTGTATAGCAAAACATAATCTCCTACATTAAACTCACGCTTTTGTATCCTTTTGTCATGCCATCTTTTAACTTTTTCTTTAAACAGTTTGGCATTCTCATAGGCCTGGGTTCTCCATTCATCAAGTGAGCTAATCTCAAATAGCCTCTTCTCACCGGCAAGTTTGAAATCATAATTGAGCTCTTTAATGGCCCAATATGCCTTATGTTCTAGTTCAAGAGGTAAGTGACATGCTTTTCCATAAACCATTTATACGGAGACATACCCATAGGATTTTTATATGCAGTTCTATAGGCCCATAATGCATCATGAAGTTTGTTGGACCAATTCTTTCTAGATCTATAAAAAGTATTTTGCAAAATTAATTTAATCTCCCGGAGATGCAAGTATACGATTAACATCATACTTAGCAAGCATTTTACGAAAAGCACCATGAATAAAAATGTGAACCACCATCAGTCATTAAGTATCTAGGGACTCCAAACCTCGGAAAAATAACTTCTTTAAGCATCTTAATAGAGGTGTTATGATCAACACTACTAGTTGGAATAGCTTCTACCCACTTAGTAACATAATCAATAGCAACTAAAATATGTGTATACCCATTAGAGGAAGGAAACGGTCCCATATAATCAAAGCCCTAAACATCAAATGGTTCAATAACAAGTGAATAGTTCATAGGCATTTCTTGACGTCTACTAATATTACCAATTCATTGACATTCATCACAAGACAGGACAAACTTACGGGAATCTTTAAAAAGAGTAGGCCAATAAAAACCAGATTGCATTACCTTATGCGCAGTTCTATCTCCAGCATGGTGTCCTCCATAAGCATCGGAATGACACAACGCTAATAACACCATCTACTACTTTATAAAGGTGTGGGTCATCCCAGAAGTAATGTCTTAAATCATAGAAAAACCTTTTCTTTTGCTGGTATGTGAAACTAGGTGGTATAAATTTAGCAACAATGTAATTAGCATAATCAGCATACCATGGAGCAGTACGAGAAGCATTTATGACAGCTAATTGTTCATCAGGAAAGCTATCATCAATAGGTAGTGGGTTATCAAGAACATTCTCTAACCTAGATAAGTTGTCTGCAACGGGGTTCTCAGCTCCCTTTCTATCAATAATATGCAAATCAAATTCTTGTAGTAGGAGAACCCATCTAATAAGTATAGGTTTAGCATCTTTCTTTTCCATAAGATATTTAATAGCAGCATGATTAGTCTGAACAGTTACTCTAGAATCAACAATATAAGGTCTGAACTTATCACAAGCAAATACAACCGCCAAAAATTCTTTTTCGGTAGTAGCATAATTTCTTTGGGCACTGTTTAGAGTTTTACTAGCATATTGGATAACATTTAATTTCTTATCAACTCTTTGTCCTATAACAGCACCTATAGCATAATCACTAGCATCACACATAATTTCAAATGGTAAATTCCAATCAGGTGGCTGAACAATAGGTGAAGAAATCAAGGCTTTCGTAAGTATTTCAAATGCTTCTACACAATCATCATCAAAGACAAAAGGAACATCTTTTTGTAAGAGATTAGTCAGAGGCCTAGAATTTTTTAGAAGTCTTTAATGAACCTCCTATAAAAAACAGCATGACTAAGGAAACTTCTTATACCTTTAATGTCCTTGGGACCCGACATCTTTTCAATAGCATCAACTTTAGCTTTATCAACTTCAATACCTCTTTCAGAAATTTTATGCCCCAAGACAATACCTTCATTTACCATAAAGTGGCAGTTCTCCCAATTCAAGACAAGATTAGTTTCTTCACATCTCTACAAAACTCGATCAAGGTTGCTTAAGCAATCATCAAAAGAAGTTCCATACACGGAGAAATCATCCATGAAAAGCTCAACAATCTTTTCACAAAAGTCAGAGAATATAGCCATCATGCATCTTTGAAAGGTAGCAGGTGCATTGCATAAACCAAAAGGCATATTTCTATAAGCAAAGGTACCGAAAGGGCAAGTAAAAGTGGTATTTTCTTGATCCTCTTTTGACAAAGGTATTTGAGAGAAACCAGAATAACCGTCTAGAAAGCAAAAATGTGTATGTTTGGATAATCTTTCTAGCATTTTTTCAATAAAAGGTAAAGGGTAATGATCCTTTTTAGTAGCTTTAATTAATTTGCGGAAATCAATTACCATTCTATAACCTGTAACAATTCTTTGTGGGTTCAATTCATATTTATCATTAGGAACTACAGTAATACCTCCCTTCTTGGGGACACAATGAACAGGACTTACCCACCGACTGATACATCTCCAACGTATCTATAATTTTTGATTGTTCCATGCTTTTATATTATCTGTTTTGGATGTTTAATGGGCTTTATTATGCAATTTTATATTATTTTTGGGACTAACCTATTAACCGAAGGCCCAGTGCAAATTGCTGTTTTTTTGCCTATTTCAGTGTTTCACAGAAAAGCAATATCAAACGGAATCCAAATGGAATGAAACCTTCGCGAGGATCGTTTCTGGAACAAACGCAATCCAGGAGACTTGGAGTGGACGTCAAGGAAGCCACGAGGTGGCCACGAGGTAGGAGGGCGCGCCCCCACCCTCGTGGGCCCCTCGTAGCTCCACCAACCTACTTCTTTCACCTATATATACTCTTATACCCTGAAAACATCCAGGAACACCACGAAACCCTATTTCCACCGCTCCAACCTTCTGTACCCGTGAGATCCCATCTTGGGGCCTTTTCCGGCGCTCCGCTGGAGGGAGAATCGATCACAGAGGGCTTCTACATCAACACCATAGCCTCTCCGATGATGTGTGAGTAGTTTACCACAGACCTTCGGGTCCATAGTTATTAGCTAGATGGCTTCTTCTCTCTTTTTGGATCTCAATACAATGTTCTCCTCGATCTTCTTGCCGATCTATTCGATGTAATTCTTTTTGTGGTGTGTTTGTCGAGATCCGATGAATTGTGGGTTTATGATCAAGATTATCTATGAACAATATTTGATTCTTCTCTGAATTCTTTTATGCATGATTTAATATCTTTGCAAGTCTCTTCGAATTATCAGTTTGGTTTGGCCTACCAGATTGATCTTTCTTGCAATGGGAGAAGTGCTTAGCTTTGGGTTCAATCTTGCGGTGTCCTTTCCCAGTGACAGTAGGGGCAGCAAGGCACGTATTGTATTGTTGCCATCGAGGATAAAAAGATGGGGTTTATATCATATTGCTTGAGTTTATCCCTCTACATCATGTCATCTTGCCTAATGCGTTACTCTGTTCTTATGAACTTAATACTCTAGATGCATGCTGGATAGCGGTCGATCTGTGGAGTAATAGTAGTAGATGCAGGATCGTTTTGGTCTTCTTGACACGGACGTGATGCCTATGTACATGATGATGCCTAGATATTCTCATAACTATGCGCTTTTCTATCAATTGCTCGACAGTAATTTGTTCACCCACTGTATAATATGCTATCTTGAGAGAAGCCACTAGTGAAACCTATGGCCCCCGGGTCTATTTTCCATCATATTAATCTCCTACCTACGTGCTATTTCTGTTGCCGTTTATTTTGCAATCTTTACTTTTCAATCTATACAACAAAAATACCAAAAATATTTATCTTATTATCTCTATCAGATCTCACTTTTGCAAGTGGCCGTGAAGGGATTGAAAACCCCTTTATCGCATTGGTTGCAAGGTTCTTAATTGTTTGTGCATGTACTAGGGATTTGCGTGTAGTCTCCTACTGGATTGATAGCTTGGTTCTCAAAAACTGAGGGAAATACTTATGCTACTTTGCTGCATCACCCTTTCCTCTTCAAGGGAAAACCAACGCATGCTCAAGAGGTAGCAAGAAGGATTTATGGCGCCGTTGCCAGGGAGATCTATGCACAAGTCAAGACATACCAAGTACCCATCACAAACTCTTATCCCTCGCATTACATTATTTGCCATTTTCCTCTCGTTTTCCTCTCCCCAACTTCACCCTTGCCGTTTTATTCACCTTTTTCCCGTTCACTTCTTTCTGTTTGCTTCTTGTGTGTTTGTGTGTTAGATCGTTTGTTTTGCCATTATGGCCAGTCCTTCTATCATTGTTAGTACCCCCGAGAATGAAGTTTTAATTTTAAACAAAGGGAGGGGGAAATCTGAAAGATGCTTGGTATAGAATTTGCAATGCTCAGAATAGATCTACTAGGAAGCAATCCACTTCCATTCTTCTTCGCAATTTTTATGTAGGCATCACTCCTTGGAATAGATATATTCTTGATACCATTACCGGAGGGAAATTCTTGGGTAGCCATACTTTTGATTCTTATAATGCTATGATAGATTGTTTGGCCCACCACCTCTTTTGGTTAATGGAACTATTTTAACTTTGGAACATGTGATGCAAAGGCTTGAAATTATTGAAAATAAAGTTGCCACTATAGAGTTGATTGATAATTTGGATAAAAAGATCCACAACCAAATTACCCAATATGGATCTAAGGTAGGAGTTACTCTGAATTTTTTTAAAGAAAAAGAACCCATAGTTAACCAACAGATAGATCAAGATTCCACAAGAATTGAGAAACTTGAGTATTATTACGAACTTAGGGTCTGCCTTTTCTTCCCTGAGAAATACTCCGATTCCTCCTACTCACAAAGTTGCCAAATTGATGTATGTTCCTAAAAATAAGGGTGGATCTTCTAGTAAGTAAAGTGTGGATCTCAAATCAATAAGTGTTCACCCCAACATTTTTACTATCATTAAGGAAAATTTTGCTACAAATGAATTTCTTGATTTCTTGCCTAGGAGTTTGATCATTAATAAAAAGAAGGAAACTCCTAAGGGTTATAAGTGTTCGATTGAAGAATTGCACACCAAAGATGATAATACCTAGATCTATTCTTGTTTTTATGCCTAGCTAGGGGCGTTAAACGATAGCGCTTGTTGGAACGCAACCCAATTTTATTTTTGTTCCTTGCTTTTTGTTCCTGTTTAGTAATAATAATTCAGCCTCTGGTTAGATGTGGTTCTATGTTTTAATTACTGTTTGTGCCAAGTAAAACCTATAGGATCTTCTTGGGTGATAATTATTTGATCTTGCTGAACAAGTCAGAAACTTTCTGCTCATGAAAACAATTGTTTAAAATCACCAGAACGTGATAAAATACTGATTCCAATTGCAGTAGATCAATAAACAAATTATTTATGTCGTCCTATTTTTTTCAGAATTTTTGAGTTACAGAAGTTTGCGTTTGATATAGATTACTACAGACTGTTCTGTTTTTGACAGATTCAGTTTTTCGTGTGTTGTTTGCTTATTTTGATGAATCTATGGCTAGTATCGGGGGATATGAACCATAGAGAAGTTGGAATACAGTAGGTTTAACACCAATAGAAATAAATAATGAGTTCATTACAGTACCTTATACTGGTGGTTTGTTTTCTTGCACTAACGGAGCTCATGAGATTTTCTGTTGAGTTTTGTGTTGTGAAGTTTTCAAGTTTTTGGGTAAAGATTTGATGGATTTCGGAATAAGGAGTGGCAAGAGCCTAAGATTGGGGATTTCCAAGGCACCCCAAGGTAAAATTCAAGGACAACAAAAAGCCTAAGCTTGGGTATGCCCCGGAAGGCATCCCCTCTTTCGTCTTCGTCTATCGGTAACTTTACTTGAGGCTATATTTTTATTCACCACATGATATGTGTTTTGCTTGGAGCGTCTTGTATGATTTGAGTCTTTCCTTTTTGGTTTACCACAATCATCCTTGCTATACACACCTTTTGGAGAGACACACATGAATCGGAATTTATTAGAATACTCTATGTGCTTCACTTATATCTTTTGAGCTAGATAATTTTGCTCTAGTGCTTCGCTTATATCTTTTAGAGCACGGTGGTGGTTTTATTTTATAGAAATTATTGATCTCTCATGCTTCACTTATATTATTTTGAGAGTCCTTTAGAACAGCATGGTAATTTTCTTTGGCTATAAAATTAGTCCTAATATGATAGGCATCCAAGATGGGTATAATAAAAACTTTCATAATAGAGTGCATTGAATACTATGAGAAGTTTGATACTTGATGATTGTTTTGAGATATGAAGATGGGGATATTAGAGTTGTGCTAGTTGAGTAATTGTGAATTTGAGAAATACTTGTGTTGGCTTTTGCAAGTCCCGTAGCATGCATGCATGGTAACCGTTGTGTGACAAATTTGAAACATGAGGTGTTCTTTGATTGTCATCCTTATGAGTGGCGGTCGGGGACGAGCGATGGTCTTTTCCTACCAATCTATCCCCCTAGGAGCATGTGCGTAATGCTTGGTTTTTGATGACTTGTAGATTTTTGCAATAAGTATGTGAGTTCTTTATGACTAATGTTGAGTCCATGGATTACACGCACTCTCACCTTTCCATCATTGCTAGCCTCTTCGGTCATATTTTGTTCTAGTATCGAGTTGTAATCATTGAGTTGTAAATAAATAGAAGTGTGATGATCATCATTAATAGAGCATTGTCCCATGAAAAAAAAGAAAAAAAAAGAAAGGCCAAATAAAAAGAGAAAAAAAGAGAAAAGAAGGGACAATGCTACTATCCTTTTTCCACACTTGTGCTTCAAAGTAGCACCATGATCTTTATGATAGAGAGTCTCTTATTTTGTCACTTTCATATACTAGTGGGAATTTTTCATTATAGAACTTGGCTTGTATATTCCAACAATGGGCTTCCTCAAATGCCCTAGGTCTTCGTGAGCAAACAAGTTGGATGCACACCCACTTAGTTTCTTTTGTTGAGCTTTCATACATTTATAGCTCTAGTGTATCTGTTGCATGGCAATCCCTACTCCTTGCACTGACATCAATTGATGGGCATCTCCCTAGCCTGTTGATTAGACATGTCAATGTGAGACTTTCTCCTTTATTGTCTTCTCCACACAACCCCCATCATTATATTCTATTCCACCTATAGTGCTATGTCCATGGCTCACGCTCATGTATTGCGTGAAAGTTGAAAAAGTTTGAGAAATACTAAAGTATGAAACAATTGCTTCGCTTGCCATCGGGGTTGTGCATGATGAGAGCATTTTTGTGTGACGAAAATGAAGCATGGACTAACTATATGATTTTGTAGGGATGAGCTTTCTTTGGCTATGTTATTTTGAGAAGACATAATTGCTTAGTTCGTATGCTTGAAGTATTATTATTTTTATGTCAATATTAAACTTTTATCTTGAATCTTTCGGATCTGAACATTCATTCCACAATAAAGAGAATTACATAGAAAATTATGTTAGGTAGCATTCCACATCAAAAATTCTGTTTTTATCATTTACCTACTTGAGGACGAGCAGGAATTAAGCTTGGGGATGCTTGATACGTCTCCAACGTATCTATAATTTTTGATTGTTCCATGGTATTATATTATCTGTTTTGGATGTTTAATGGGATTTATTATGCACTTTTATATTATTTTTGGGACTAACCTATTAACCGAAGGCCCAGTGCAAATTGTTGTTTTTTGCCTATTTCAGTGTTTCAAACAAAAGTAATATCAAACGGAATCCAAACGGAATGAAACCTTCGCGGGGATTGTTTTTTGAACAAACGCAATCCAGGAGACTTGGAGTGGACGTCAAGGGAGCCATGAGGTGGCCACGAGGTAGGAGGGCGCGCCCAGGGGGGTAGGCGCGCCCCCACCCTCGTGGGCCCCTCGCAGCTCCACCGACCTACTTATTTCGCCTATATATACTCGTATACCCTGAAAACATCCAGGAGCACCACGAAACCCTATTTCCACCGCCGCAACCTTCTGTACCCGTGAGATCCCATCTTGGGGCCTTTTCCGGCGCTCCGCCGGAGGGGGAATCGAATACGGAGGGCTTCTAAATCAACACCATAGCCTCTCCGATGATGTGTGAGTAGTTTACCACAGACCTTCGGGTCCATAGTTATTAGCTAGATGGCTTCTTCTCTATTTTTGGATCTCAATCCAATGTTCTCCTCGAGCTTCTTGCAGATCTATTCGATGTAATTCTTTTTGCAGTGTGTTTGTCGAGATCCGATGTATTGTGGGGTTATGATCAAGATTATCTATGAACAGTATTTGATTCTTCTCTGAATTCTTTTATGCATGATTTAATATCTTTGCAAGTCTCTTCGAATTATCAGTTTGGTTTGGCCTAGTAGATTGATCTTTCTTGCAATGGGAGAAGTGCTTAGCTTTGGGTTCAATCTTGCAGTGTCCTTTCCCAGTGACAGTAGGGGCAGCAAGGCACGTATTGTATTGTTTCCATCGAGGATAAAAAGATGGGGTTTATATCATATTGCTTGAGTTTATCCCTCTACATCATGTCATCTTGCCTAATGTGTTACTCTGTTCTTATGAACTTAATACTCTAGATGCATGCTGGATAGCGGTCGATGTGTGGAGTAATAGTAGTAGATGCAGAATCATTTCGGTCTACTTGACACGGACGTGGTGCCTATATACATGATCATGCCTAGATATTCTCATAACCATGCCCTTTTCTATCAATTGCTCGACAGTAATTTGTTCACCCACCGTAAAATATGCTATCTTGAGAGAAGCCACTAGTGAAACGTATGGCCCCCGGGTCTATTTTCCATCATATTAATCTCCCGCCTACGTGCTATTTCAGTTTCCGTTTATTTTGCAATCTTTACTTTTCAATCTATACAACAAAAATACCAAAAATATTTATCTTATTATCTCTATCAGATCTCACTTTTGCAAGTGGCCGTGAAGGGATTGACGACCCCTTTATCTCGTTGGTTGCAAGGTTCTTAATTGTTTGTGTAGGTACTAGGGATTTGCGTGTAGTCTCCTACTGGATTGATACCTTGGTTCTCAAAAACTAAGGGAAATAATTACGCTACTTTGCTGCATCACCATTTCCTCTTCAAGCGAAAAGCAACGCATGCTCAAGAGGTAGCACTGACTATCAGCAACGGGATAAATTATACCTGCCTCCAGAAGCTTTAGTATTTCTTTTCTTACCACTTCTTTCATCTTAGGATTTAACCGTCTATGGTGATCAACAACCGGTTTAGCGTCTTTCCCCAATTTTATTTTGTGTTGGCATAGAGTGGGACTAATGCCCTTAAGATCATCAAGAGTATATCCAATAGCAGCACTGTGCTTCTTCAGAGTTTTTAATAATTTCTCTTCTTCCTCCTCTGAAAGGTTAGCACTAATAATAACAGGATATATATTCTTTTCATCAAGATAAGCATATTTAATAGTATTAGGTAATGGTTTAAGCTCAAACACGGGATCACCCTTGGGTGGAGGAGGATCCCCTAGAATTTCGACATGCAAGTTGTGTTTCAAAATAGGTCCCTGTTTAAATAATACTTCATCTATTTCCCTTCTTTCATTCATAAACATATCATTTTCATGGTCAAGCAAATATTGTTCTAGAGGATCATTAGGAGGCACGACAATAGAAGCAAGACCAATAATTTCATCTTTACTAGGCAGTTCTTTATCATGGGGTTGTCTACAAAATTTAGCAAAATTAAAATCATGAGACATATCCCCTAAACCAACAGTAACAATATCCTTTTCACAGTCTATCTTAGCATTGACAGTATTCAAGAAGGGCCTACCAAATATAATGGGACAAAAGTCATCTTGTGGGGATCCAAGAACAAGAAAATCAGTAGGATATATAACTTTCCCACACAAGACTTCAACATCTCTAACAATCCCAACTGGTGAAATAGTATCTCTATTGGCAAGCTTAATTGTAACATCAATTTCTTCTATCTCAGCAGGTGCCATATCATGCATAATTTCTTTGTATAAGGAATGAGGTATTGCACTTGCACTAGCACCCATATCACATAAGCCATGATAACAATGTTCTCCTATTTTAACAGAAACAACATGCATGCCAACAACAGTTCTATGTTTACCCTTAGTATCGGGTCTAGCAATTCTAGCAGCTTCATCACAGAAATAAATAACATGCCCATTAATATTATCGGCCAAGAGATCTTTAACCATAGCAATACTAGGTTCAACTTTAATTTGCTCAGGGGGTGTAGGTGTTCTAGTATTACTCTTACGAACCAGGGAAGGGTGGTTTCTCAATATAAGCAGCAGGAACAATAGGATCAACATTAACCACAGTTGAAGCTTTAGCATGATCCTTTATTCTAACAGGGAAGGGTGGTTTCTCAATATAAGCAGCAGGAACAATAGGATCAACATTAAGTGATAGTCTTTTCTTCAACTTTAATAGGTTCAGCTACTTTTACTTCAATGGGAGGATGATATTTAAACCACTTCTCCTTAGGGAGATCAACATGAGTAGCAAATGATTCACAAAAAGAAGCTACTATCTCAAAGTCAAGTCCATATTTAGTGCTAAATTCACGGAAAACATCGGTATCCATAAAGGATTTAACACAATCAAACTTAGGTGTTATACCTGACTCCTCACCTCTGTCGAGATCCCAATCTTCAGAGTTGCGTTTAATTCTTTCTAATAAATCCCATTTGAACTCAATAGTCTTCATCATAAAATAACCAGTACAAGAAGTATCGAGCATGGAGCGATTCTTGAGAGAAAGCCGAGCATAAATTTTTTGAATAATAATTTCTCTTGAGAGCTCATGATCGGGGCATGAATATAACATTGACTTAATCCTCCCCCAAGCTTGAGCGATGCTTTCTCCTTCGCAAGGCCAAAAATTATATATATAATTATGATCACGATGAACAAGATGCATAGGATAAAACTTCTGATGATATTCCAATTTCAATCGGTTGTAGTTCCATGATCCCATATCATCACATAGCCTAAACCATGTCAATGCCTTTCCCTTCAAAGATAAAGGGAAGACCTTCTTCTTGATAATATCCTCGGGCATACCTGCAAGCTTAAATAATCCACAAACTTCATCCACATAGATTAGGTGCAAATCGGGATGCAATGTTCCATCTCCTGTAAAAGGATTAGCCAGCAGTTTATCTATCATACCCGAAGGAATTTCAAAGTAAACATTTTCAGTAGGTTCAGCAGATTGAGGAGCAACTCTTTGCTCTACTGGTCGGGGTGAAGATACCCCAAACAAGCCCCTCAAAGGATTACTTTCCATAGTAACAAGTGACAGTAAATTTCAGCACACTATATAAAATTTTCCTTACCAAATTCCACTTACCAAAGGCGCTTCACTCCCCGGCAACGGCGCTAGAAAAGAGTATTGATGACCCACAAGTATAGGGGATCTATCATAGTCCTTTCGATAAGTAAGAGTGTCGAACCCAACGAGGAGCAGAAGGAAATGACAAGCGGTTTTCAGTAAGGTATTCTCTGCAAGCACTGAAATTATCGGTAACAGATAGTTTTGTGATAAGGTAATTCGTAACGGGTAACAAGTAATAAAAGTAAACAAGGTGCAGCAAGGTGGCCCAATCTTTTTTGTAGCAAAGGACAAGCCTGGACAAACTCTTATATAAAGGAAAATGCTCCTAAGGACACATGGGAATTATCGTCAAGCTAGTTTTCATCACGCTCATATGATTGACGATCGTTACTTTGATAATTTGATATGTGGGTGGACCGGTGCTTGGGTACTGCCCTTCCTTGGACAAGCATCCCACTTATGATTAACCCCTCTTACAAGCATCCGCAACTACAAAAGAAGTATTAAGGTAAACCTAACCATAGCATGAAACATGTGGATCCAAATCAGCCCCTTACGAAGAAACGCATAAACTAGGGTTTAAGCTTCTGTCACTCTAGCAACCCATCATCTACTTATTACTTCCCAATGCCTTCCCCTAGGCCCAAATAATTGTGAAGTGTCATGTAGTCGACGTTCACATAACACCACTAGAGGAAAGACAACATACATCTCATCAAAATATCGAACGAATACCAAATTCACATGACTACTTATAGCAAGACTTCTCCCATGTCCTCAGGAACAAACGTAACTACTCACAAATCATATTCATGTTCATAATCAGAGGGGTATTAATATGCATAAAGGATCTGAACATATGATCTTTCACCAAATAAACCAACTAGCATCAACTACAAGGAGTAATCAACACTACTACCAACCCACAGGTACCAATCTGAGGTTTTGAGATGAGATGGCGCTGGTGAATATGTTGATGGACATTGACCCCCTCCCAATGAGAGGATCGATGGTGATGACGATGGTGATGATTTCCCCCTCCCGGAGGGATGTTTCCCCGACAGAACAGCTCCGCCGGAGCCCTAGATTGGTTTCGCCAGGTTCTGCCTCGAGACGGCGGCGCTTCGTCCCCAAAGCTTCCTTCTGATTTTTTCCAGGGCGAAAGACTTCATATAGCAAAAGATGGGCACCAGAGGCCTGCCAGGGGGCCCACGAGGCAGGGGGCGCGCCCAAAGGGGTAGGGTGCGCCCCCACCCTCGTGGATGGTGGGTGGCCCCCCTCTGGTTGATTCTTTCGCCAGTATTTTTTATTAATTCCAAAAACTGCCTACATGAAGTTTCAGGACTTTTGGAGTTGTGCAGAATAGGTCTCTAATATTTGCTCCTTTTCTAGCCCAGAATTCCAGCTACCGACATTCTCCCTCTTCGTGTAAACCTTGTAAAATAAGAGAGAATATGCATAAGTATTGTGACATAATGTGTAATAACAGCCCATAATGCAATAAATATTGATATAAAAGCATGATGCAAAATGGACGTATCAGGTCTCTGTGCAAGTATGAACCATGGCCGAGTAAGTAGCAGCACGTGTCGTTGTAGAGCACCCGACATAACAGTTCACACAGTCCTGTCTAAGTCTTGTACACGTATGTACAGCCACAGGGCAAAAAATATGGCCACGTATGTACATACGGGCGGGGTCTCGAGCGCGTACTCGCGCATATAAATACGGACGGCCAGGGCTTGTGTACATGGAGAGGCAACGGATGGCAGCAACGACGTCTTGATCATCGGGCAGCGAACCGGCTGGGTCGGAACGGAGAAACAGCGTCCTGTTCATCGGGAGGCAGCCGACTGGGTCGGAATGCTTCGTGTTCATCGGGAGCCAACCGGCTTGGACGGAACAGCCGATCGAAACTAGGCCTGGCGTACCACAGAACGGAGGAAACGGCCTTGTGTTCGACCGGCCACGGTCGAAACGGGATCCTGTTCATCGGGAGGGGTATGGCGTACCGCAAAACGGAGGAAACAGACTTCTCTTGGACCTCCTACAGTTGAAACGGGGTCCTGTTGATCAGGAGGGGTGTGGCGTACCGCAAAACGGAGGAAACGGACTTGTGTTGGAGCGCTACGGTCGAAACGGGGGTCCTGTTCATCGGGAGGGGTGTGGCATACCACAAAACGGGACTCCATGGGATACTGTTCATCTCCACCGTCGACTGCCTCCACGGGCTACTATTCATCCACCGTCAACCTCCTCCAGCCTCCACCTGCGACTGTTCATCCACAGGCTCATGTTCATCCAGCCTCCACCGCTCCTCCACCAGCTACTGTTCAACCAACCCCTCCATGCGGTCCTATTCAACCACCCCTCCATGGGCTACTGTTCATCCAGCCCTCCACCGGCTACTATTCAACCAGCCCTCCACGGGGTCCTGTTCATCCACCCCCAACCGGCTCGATCGATCAGGGTCCTGTTCATCCAGCGGCAACGGCCTCTACTACCACAGGGTCCTATTCATCCAACCCCCCACCGGGAACTGTTCATCCAACCCCCCCAACAACGTTCACTGTTCATCAAGGGAAGGAGGCAGCAGGGTTCGATCGGCTTCAGTTAGCAGCAGTAGCGAAGGAATCGCTTGATCGGGTTCAGTAATGCGTAGCCTGCAGTGCAATCGCTCGGGTTCAGTAAGCGAACGCCTCGCTCGGGTTCAGTTAGAGCCCAATGCCTTGCACCCACGCGCGTACGTGTATGAGAGAAACGCGCATCGCTCTGCCCCCGACCACCCACCGTAACCGGGAACTCCCCGATATTTTCCTCGCCCTCGCTTCTACCACGGTTTTTTTCGTCATGGACGGCCCAAAGAATGTCATGCAGCTGCGTCTCCGGCCCGCCCAGGAAGAAAATCCCATTTGCTGTCATGATTTTTTGTCATAGGGTTTTGTCACAATTATCGTCATAGAAGTGTCATAAGCATGACATAATTTTTTTCGTTCGGCCCAAAATGTCACGGATGTGTCTTTTTTTGTAGTGCAAGCTCAGCGCTGCCGCCTCCAACTTGGACCCGGGGTGTCACGCCCAATATGCGATCCTATCCAAGAGGAACACGAAGGTCCCACCAAGGATAGAGCCGCATATTGAAACGCTTTTGCAAGGTGGATATCATTACGTCATACCATTACATAATAGATGGGGATACATACAAAGGGCATACAAATGCCACAAGAATACATCAAACATCATACATAAGATCAACATCCGACTACGGATGAAACACAAACAAAAACTCAAACGACATCCACCCTGCTAGCCCAGGCTGCCGACCAGGAACCTATCCCAAGATCGACGAGGACGAAGAAGAACTCCAAAACAAGTAAACATCGCTATCACATCATGATCATCGCCTTACCTGTACCTGCAACTGTTGTTGTAGTAATCTGTGAGCCACGAGGAATCAACAATCCCATTACCATGGGTATCAAGACTAGGAAAGCTTAATGGGTATGGAATGGATAAGTGGTGAGGATGCAGCAAGCGACTAAGCATTGTATGGTGGCTAACTCACGAGTACAAGAATAAGATGAGAAACTATGCAACGGTCGCAAACTGGTAGATCAAGAAGTGATCCTGAACTACTTATGTTGAAACATAACCCCACCGTGTTCTCTTCTCGAACGCACCCGAAAAGAGATAGTCACGGTTACGCACGCGGTTGGTGTATTTTAATTGAGTTTATTTCAAGTCCTCTACAACGGGATGTTAAAAATTCCCATCTGCCATATAACTGCGGGCACGGCTCTCGAAGGTTTAAACCCTGCAGGAGTGTCCCAACTTAGCCCATGACAAGCTCACGATCCACGGAGACAATCCTCCATCTCGGAACCCTCCGACCAGACTCGGAATCCTGGTGCACAAGACTTTTCGACAATGGTAAAACAAGTCCAGCAAGACCTCCCGACATGCCGACACCCTGATAGTAGCCGCGCGTATCTCGTCTCTGGCTAGAACGAATGAGCGACGCATACAGGTGCCAAAATGCCCCCAAGTTGCCAAGGGGCGGCCCCGCACAGTACTTTTGTTTGGGACCAACACCATCAGCACTAGCCCCATGTATTAGGTTGAATAAGGAACCTCGGGTACCGCTAACTCCCTATGCGTCAAGTTTATTATCATGTTTAGTTATTATGTTGAGCAAATGGTAAAACCAATGTTGGGCCTTGCTGGAAGAGTTTTATTCAAAGCGTACTGTCAAGAGGGGCCCATAAACGCTCATCGTGTTAGGGACGCAAAATCAAGGAACATAACACTGGTATGACGGAAACTAGGGCGGCAAGAGTGGAACAAAACACCAGGCAAAAGGCTGAGCCTTCCACCCTTTACCAAGTATATATGTGCATTAATTAAATAAGAGATATTGTGATATCCCATGATATCCATGATATCCATGTCCCAACATGGAACAACCTGCAACTGCACCTGCAACTAGCAACGCTATAAGAGGGGCTGAGCAAAGCGGTAACATAGCCAAACAACGGTTTGCTGGGATGGTGAAAAAGTTAGAGGCTATCATGGCAATTTTGGAGGCTTGATAAACAAGTGGTAGGTAGCGCGACATAGCGATATCATCAAGATAACTAGCAAAGCAAAGATAGTAGTGGTATCCAGGGTAACAGTCATCTTGCCTGAAATCCTGATAGGAAGAAGACCAAATCCATGAAGAAGACGAACCAACGTAGCCGAGCGAATCCTCATGATTGCAACGAAACATGAACTATCGAGAAGAAGCACAACCGGAAAGAAGCAAACAACACGGTAAGCACACAACACATAACATGGCATGATTCTCATCCAAGTATGATGCATGACAAGGCTACATGATGCTACTCATGGCAAGAGATGATGCATACAAGAACACCACACCAAAGCAAGTTTAAATGAGGCCGGAAACAACATATAACAATTCCGGTAAGTCCTCATATGCAAATTTAGAAATTGGTCCTGATCTGATTAAAACACAATGTTAAAGTTCTTAAACAGCAAGTTAATATGCACCATGATGATATACACAGTTTTCTAATCAAGTTATATATAAGGTTCTTTTAATTCGGAGCTACGGCCTAGAAGATATGAGCAAAACAAGTTAAACATAGGATTGATGCAAATGCAAGCAAAACACAATCACAAACACTCCAAAACATGGATGCAACATTGCATGACGAAACTACATGCAAAACCAAGCAAGTTTCTTATAGAGCATGCTCCAAACGGAGCCACGGTTCAACAAATACACTCAAGACAAGATATAACAACAATCTGCCCAAAATAGCAACTAGGCACTTTGCAACTATCAAAACAACATGCTACAGGAACCATATGAGCACAAACTTGATTTGAACTTAAGGTACATGTTACACACTTAAAATATCATTAAGGTTTAGGTTAATAGGCATCCAGATTAATCCAACATGCGCAAAGCAAAAGGCAACTTTATAACACAGATTATGACTTGGCGAAAAACAGGGCATACATGTGAGCAGGAATAACATGTTGACATATTGGAGGCATGAAACAATGATGCTACATTGCAAGATCATAGCAACTAAAAGCATGTCATTAAATTACAGGTTATACATAGCAAATCAGGCTTACTAAGCATCTCCATATAACCTCTAGATCGATGGCATTCATCAAGACAAGATTGCAAGTTCTAACAGATTCTCAGACTTGGAGAAAAACAAAGGCTGAAAACATATTCATGATGCATACTTTGAGAAAACAAAAGTATATGCTATAGGAACAACTCACGGCATGAAATGGCATGGCAAACATGTACATGTCAAGCACTACAAAACATGATCACTGAGCTACTGCTAGAAACCACTAGACCATGCTCAAAACATCAGGGCAAGATGGCAAACAATAACAGACTCGCAGACAGAAATAAACTGAACATGGCAGGAACAGCGACAATAGGCATGTTTGCAAGCTTATGCAACTCACCGCAAGGCATTTCATGGCATGTGAATATTACCAACAGCAAGAAGACATGTTTTTGCAGCTACTAATGGCAAGAACATGGTCATAGGATGCATAGAATATTAGCTATTCACATGGGAAAAAAAGAACTTACTGTTAACAGGCTGACAAATATTATTTAGCAATTTTAGAGCATGGTAATGACAAGCTACGGCAGACCATAATTTCAAACAAGGGAATGGATGGGTAGGGCACAAAAACAGCCACAGAACATCCGTACTGAACATCTCCTAAATATGCACGGATTCACTAGTAGCATCAAGTTAACATGGCAACATAATATAGCAGGTTCAGACTTGGCAGAAATCATCAAGTCAGTGAAATCAGCAACAACAAGTAGCTCACTTTGCAAGCTTGTGCAAGTCACCACAGGGCACATAAAAGTACATGGATTGCACCACTTAAAAGATGGCATGAATATGCTCCTAAAACATTTTGACATGATGCTCAAAACATAATCACACTAAATGCTATGAAAAAGACAAACCAGCAAGTTATGATAACTTCCAGCAGATTATAACATTTAGCACTTCTGCAACAAGGATTAAGGCATCAATATGAATAGTAACATGAATTAAAATGCAATCATCATGAATAGCATCGAGAGATGAACAAATTCATATCAAGAACATCCTCATCGGACTTACATGCACAAAGTTACACACATCACAAGAATGCAATATGAGATGGTTTTGCAGGGACTTCGTAAAAGAACGACCTCGAGGGGAAGTGGACGAGATGGTGCGGGACGAGGAGATCCGGGACGGGGCGCCGCGTTTTGTTGGCGGGGTTGGTGGATCTGATCCAACCCTGGCCGGATCCGAGGCGGCGCGGCTCTGGCGAGGCGGAGGCGCAGGCTACGTCGCGGGTTGCGACGGCGGTGGCTCGCGGTGGTGGCAGCGGCGGCTGGCGAAGGACGGTGGGGCGGCGCAGTGCGGTGGGTGAGGCGGCGGCGTGCGGAGGCGAGCGGCAGCGGCGCGACACTCGGGAGGTGGCGGCGGCTGCCCGGGCCAGGAGGGGCCGCCCTAGGCCGTGCGGGTCGGCGGCGGTGGGAGGCGTGGGTGGCGACGTGGAGCTCCATGATTCGCTGCGGGGCACGACTTGACATGTCTGGCGGCAGCCCGGGCGCGTCCGGTGGCGCGGAGGGGGTTTGATCTAGGGTTTCGCCCGAAATTAGAGGGGGAGATGCCTTTTTATAGGTAGAGGGAGCTAGGAGATGGCTATTGAGGTGTTGTTTTCGCCCACACGATCATGATCTAACGGCGAAGAGCATGGAGGGGGTTTAGATGGGCTAGTGGGTTGCTATGGAGGGGTGCTGGGCTGCAAAGAGAGAGGGGGCTCCGGTGGTTACACGGTTAACCGTTGGGGTACCAAACGACCTCCAAATGGAATTAAATTTGACAGGCGCCCTACCGGTGATATACCCAGGCCACTCGACAAATCTTGGCCCATTCCGAGAATGTTTTTCTCTTGCTCACGAAACAAGATCTGGGAGGTGCGACGGGTGTGTGTGAGAGTGTCGGATTCCGAAACGGACAACGGAGAAAGTGACCGGATGCAAGAGACGAACATGAATGCAAATGAGATGCACATGATGACATGACAAAGTGCAACACACAAGCGAATGACCTGGCAACGACGGCGAAGAACTGGAAGACACCTGGGCGCATCGGACTCGGGGCGTCAAACGGGGGCTGCGGAACCCGGCCCGTGGGCGGCCGCGTCCGACTCAGCCTCTGCCATCTTCGACCAACCCTGGGGGCTACAGAACCCGGCTCAGGGATTGCTGGACCCGGCCCAGGGGCTGCCGTACTCAACCCGGCCGTCATCACCTCCGACCCGGGGGCTGCCGCCTAGAACCCGCCATGGTGTCCGTCTTCACCGTGGTGAGGGCTCCATCATGGGCCCTGCCAATCTCAGAGTTCCTGGAGAACGGAGTACTCCCCATGGACGAGTCCGAGGCCCGGTAAATACAGCGTCGGGCGTCCGCCTACAATATCATCAACAACGATCTCGTCAAGCGTAGCTCGACGAGCGTTTTCCAATGCTGCGTCGAGCAGGACAAGGGCATAGAGATCCTCCTCGACATACATGAGGGCGAGTGCGGACACCACGCCGCCTCCAGGACCGTGGTGGCCAAGGCTTTCCACCATGGGTTTTACTGGCCCACGGCCCTCCAAGACGCTGAGTCACTTGTCCTCAAGTGTGAGGGATGCCAGCGCTTCAGCAAGGGCAGCCACCAGCCGACTTGAGCACTACAGACCATCCCGATCACCTGGCCCTTTGCAGTCTGGGGACTCGACACGGTAGGACCTTTCAAGAACGCCTGAGGCGGCATGACACACTTGGTGGTGGCGGTGGACAAGTTCACCATGTGGATCAAGGCATAGCCGATCAAGAAGCTGGACGGGCCAACGACCGTCTGGTTCATCAAGGACATCGCAGTGCGCTATGGTGTCCTGAACAGCATCATCACGGACAACGGCACCAACTTCGCCAAGGGCATGCTCGCGCAGTACTGCTCCGTCTCTGGCATCCGCCTCGACCTGGCTTCTATGTCCCACCCTCAGTCCAATGGCTAGGTTGAGCGGCCAACGGCCTCATCCTATCTGGCATCAAGCCACGGCTCGTCGAGCCGCTCGTCTGTTCACCTGGCAGTTGGCTTGACGAGCTGTCGGTCGTCCTTTGGAGTCTTCGCACAACGCCCAACCGGTTGACTGGGTTCACCCCATTCTTCCTCATGTACGGAGAAGAAGCTGTCATCCCAACCGACATCGAGTTCGACTCACCACGAGTCGTGATGTACACTGAAGCCCAAGCCAAGGAAGCCCGTGAAGACGGTGTCGACCTACTCGAAGAAGCATGCCTTTTGGCACTCAGCAGATCCGCCATCTATCAGCAAGGTCTAAGGCACTACGACAGCAAGAAGACCAAGCCCCTCCCATTCCACGAAGGAGACCTCGTCCTCCAGCTTGTCCAGCAGCAAGCCGTGCAGCACAAGTTGGCCTCCCCATGGGAGGGCCCCTTCATCATTAGCAAAGCCCTGTGTGACCGCAACGCATACTACCTCATCGATGTCCGCAAGATGAACAAGTGCAAGAGAGACACCGCCGGCGAAGAGACAAGCCGACCATGGAATGCAGAACTCATCCGCCCGTTTTATAGTTAGCTGTATGCACGTATGTATCACTACCTTTTGTAACCATATGAAAAACTATGGGAACCCCGAACGACGCTCGGGGGCTGCCCTTTCCTGCCAAGTTATTGTGTTCCGCACATCCTTGCAAATTTCCTTCCAAACCCCCACCACCGGGTTGACTCGCTCAACCCTGGGGCACGAGGGCTGGCCGGCTTGACCACCACCCACCGTCGTCCTTAGCACATCTCGGCGTGTTCGGGTTGCCGCGGCCCTCCACTTCACCCTACGCCACAGTACTGGCTTCGGCTGTTGGACAGCAAGAATTATGGGCCAAAGCACCAACACGCTGTGAAACACTAAGTTGGGTCCGCCGGATTGGCCAACCCGGCCCCGCCACATTAACTTGCCGCATGACTGGCTGCTCGCCAGCCGGTCTGGTGGGTGTTTTGCTAGGGCTCAATGTTTGAAGGGCCTAAGTACCGCGCACTCCTCCCAAGGGTTGAACTCCTTGTCATA